>NC_034592.1:144085996-144116902 GCF_900095145.1 Mus pahari
TCTCTCTCTCTCTCTCTCACACACACACACACACACACACACACACACACTCAAATCGAACTCCCTATAATGAAGTCCTGCTGTCCTGACTCTAGCTCCTGTCTGCACAAAAGTTTACCCTTGCTTGTAGAGGAAAAGGGTTGAAATACTGAAAGATAATCATCAGATCATAAGTGCTCTTCGTCAACAAGCCCCTGTAAGATTAGAGTTCAAGTCTTCTGAGCCATCTTTAATACTCATCCTGGGATACCTTCCCTTTTATGTCTCTCAGTGAGCAATAACAAGAACGGAAACACACAGTGGTTATTTAGCCTTGTCCACACATCATCATGTGACTATTGTATTTTTATTATTTCTATTGAGCATCTAGTAGAAGAGCCAGCCTCCCATCCTAAGGAAAGAATCATATTTATCACTATGGGTTCTGCTTTATTTGCTCTGATTCTAATATCCTATTTTAATCTCTGAATCTAATACCCTATCTCATTTCTATCACTTACACATTATTAGAAAGCAATTTTCTGAAATTTTATGCCAATAATTAGTCAGTAGTAATGAGGAGAATGCCAGAAGTAGAGTGCGCACAATGAGCTTTCCACCTGACCCATATTCCGTGTACATCAGAGTCTATGAACTAACTAGTTATTGGTTCACCTGACTGCTTAAGCATTCAGATGTTGTAAATAGCTCAAGTGTTCATGCTTTGTAACTTCTACATGGTAGAGGCATGAGATGATGGCTAAGTTCATTGGAGATTTGGATCCTCTATCTACTGCATTTACCTAACCTATTTGTCTGAGGTGTTTCTTAAAGGGAGAAGGTTGGGTTGGCATGGCTTGTTCTTTAGAATGAGTGTTTCTGTTCTCATTATAAAAATGTCCCTGTTAAAAAAATAACTAAATTTAGTAGGATGGAAAACCATGTGTTAAACAGCTCAACAAATCGTGGTTCAAATATCCGAAGTACTCCTTTTAGGATCATATATGAAAATTAAACTTTAATAAATATGTATATGTATGTATGTATGTATGTATGTATGTATGTATGTATGTATCTGTCTATCTATCTATCTATCTATCTATCTATCTATCTATCTATCTATCTATCTATCTTAAAGGTTATTTTTAAATTAAGGAAAAGAAATAAAGAATTCAAGAAGACAGAAATAAAAATGACCAAAAAGGCATGTATTAAAGAAGAATTGATATCCAAAAGGTGTGTACATGACAGTAAAGCTAACAAACTAATATTTTGCTACTGAAATTTGAAGAAAGAGGATGGTCCTTAAGTTCCTGTCATTTTTCAGTTCTGTGCTTAGTTGAAAGCACCCGAGACAGTTTAGAGAAAGTGTGACCCACAGGGAACTGAAGCCTTCCAAAGGATGGATCACACTGACCACTGCTGGGAAACTGAAGTGTGGGAGAGGTGTAAGATGTGAGTCAGAGCTTCATCAACTTCAAACTGGTGCAAAGGAAAAAGATTTTGAAAATGTTATATAAGAAAACTTGCCATTTTCATGCATGATAGTTACATGTAACAGGGGGCTTCTTGCATGAAGCCAAGACTGCTGGAGTAATTTGAAAATACAGTCATCCTTTGCTATCTAAGCTTGATATTGTCCTGAACCTCCATGGAAACCAAACCCACAGATGTTCAAGTTCCTTAAGAATGTCCTCCATACCTATGATTCTGCATCTGTGAATACAAGCAAGAGGCTCACTCTACATATCTTAACTTTAAAGAGATCTGACCCAGACCCAATCTTTCTACCTAAAAAGGTATTCTCAGAGAATAACATTGAATGTAGAAAACAGCCTAATGCTTAAACATGTTGGATCCAAAGTGAACACTAAGAGAAATGTGTTTATTTAACTATGAAAGCATGAGAAAGGAAGTAGTGGCATGTCCAGACCACAACAGACATATATGTGGCACACATACACACATGCAGGCAAAACATTCCTATACACAAACTTTTTAACAAGAAAATATTAAGTGAATAAGCAAAGCACTATTGTTATTGTAATGAATGGGTCATTCTAAGCCTGAAGAGAGGTCCTGAAGGGAATTTAATTGTTGCAGTGCTAATTATATATGACACACTAAGATCTAGCCTCAGCTGTCAACCATGGATCTGATGCCCTCTTCTGGTGTGTCTGAAGACAGCGACAGTGTACTCATATACATAAAATAAATAATTTGGGGGGGGGGGTTCGAGACAGGGTTTCTCTGTATAACTATGGCAGTCCTGAAACTCACTTTGTAGACCAGGCTGGCCTTGAACTCAGAATTCCACCTGCCTCTGCCTCCGGAGTGCTGGGATTAAAGCCATGCGTCACCATGCCCGGCTCACTAAGATACATCTTAAACACACATCTTAAATACAATCTGACAGATTTTTTAACAAGTTGGCGCACACTTATGACCAGTATCCATGTCTAAGAACTCAATGTCACCAACATCTCAGATGTCACCAACATCCCAGATGTCATCCCAGGTCCTGTCTCAGCTCTTCCTTTCTGAAAACGGAAAGATTAATCCACCTTCTATGGGAATTTCTTGAAGTGTATATTAACATGTAAGGAAAGCATGGATAGATACAAGTATTTGTTCCATCACCTATTCTTGCTCCCTGGTTCTTTCTTCCGGCTCCCTGTGAGACTTTCTAACTTTATCTAGAATCATCTTCCCCTTCACAGTTTCAAGTCCGAAAACAAAGCCATTTCCTAACATAACCCCTTCAGCTCTGTACTTAGCAAAGTCGGCTTGCTATACACTAGAGTGCATGTCTAAATATGCTAAGTCTTCCTGACTTTCACATACACAAAGCTGACATGTTCACTTTCTGCTACGCTCCTGACAGCTTTAGTTCCATAAGCAATTTGTCTTTGTTGGTTAGAATTAGGTAAAGAATTACAAAGCCCTGAATCATTCCCTTGACCTTCTGGTTGATTGGACTGTCAATGAGCAAATAGGAGACATGCTGGACACTGTAAATTCTATTACATGGGCGGTCTGGCCAGTGTGCATATGTTCAGAGTCCCTATCAGATTAAGCAGGAAGCAAGTTCTTTGTCTGTGCTCGGACGGTGTAAGTACCTGGAGGGTATAGTACCTTTTGTTCTATCTCCACTATAACATGCTCTGGGTCTGTAATTGGGGCAGGGCAGCACACATCATTTTCCTCACCTTTCAAACAACACTCATGCTTTCCTTCCTGCCATAGACTTGACAATTGTCACACAGGTGTATTTCACCTTGGGGCTGAATTTATAACAATCTCACCTCGGTACCTGTGTCGAGACTTCCCGTTCTACTCCTAACTCTGCCAGAGCTGTGTAAGTCTGAGCAAGCCACCATCTCTCTCTGTGGCTCTTTCCCAGAATCAAACGACAGAGGAAAAGACTCCATTTGTGAAGAAGCTGGACCATCCTGAGGACATTCTCAAACACTGGATCTGGTCTTGGCTCCCAGTACTATTACTGCTTTCTAGAATTCTACCTCCTTGATTCTTGATCCCACTCTCTAGTACCTTGTCTTATGCAAGTCAGTTTTATATCACTGCCTACATTCTTTCTATAATTGCCCGTTTTAGTAAGCCAAGCCTAACTTACTCAATAATACACCTCTCCATACTGTAGCAGCTTATTGCAATTGTCTGATGCCCCTCTAATGTAAGATATCAGTGCAAATATGCATAGCATCCAAGCATGCCCATTCCTTCTGTTTATTGGCCAGAAGTTTAAGATACATCATCCTCCCCCCGGATCAAGATGCCTTTGGAAATTGGATAATACATGCAGTTCGTACTGTATTATCTCATTTGACTCTTGATGCAGTATAATGAGGGTTTAACTTTGACCTCATGCTTTTCAAATGCTTTCCAAGCTCCCTATCTTGAATCTTTGTCTTCTCGGTTAGGAAACTAGGGCTTGACCTTCAGCCTGAAGTCTTGCCTTAGTTTTTCCAGCGAGTTTGGCTTATGTCCTACATTTCCTCTAAGACCCAAGAACCAGCAACCTACCCAATTCCTTTATCTTTATTACTTAGTCAGCTCTTCAACAAATACTTACTGAATGATCACTATGTGTCTGGTTTGTTCTGGGTGCCACAGCTATGACAACAAACAAAATAGACAAGGTCTGTGTCTTTGCAGGCTGGGCACACCTGGGGTGAGGAGAAACATTAAATGGCTGTCTCCACAAGTAAAATATCTAAGTGCAAGTAGCCATAAGCAATAGGAGCAAAAGTTGTTAGGTGTAAAGAAAGCAAAGTGGACTGTGGGCAGGGAGGGAGATGCTATAAGGCTTTGAAAGAGTATTCAGTCGGACACTTGGAAGAACAGTGGGAGTCAGATATATGAGGTGTCATGAAGGGTTGTCCAGACTTGAGAACAGATGTGCTGAGCACTGGAAGTAGGAAAACAAAGGGCTCAGTGCAGACATGAAGAAGTCTGGAGAGGCCATAATCACAAGGAATTACTTGGGCCATGGTGTGAGCAGGAGCTATAAATAGCACTTTGCCTTATACTTTAAAAGCAAGAGTGTTATATAAACAGGAAGAAGGCAAAGTTTAGATCTTGAACATGTCAAAACCATTGGATAAGGGAACAGACTAAAGTAACAATGAAATGAGACCGAGGATGGAAGGTGGTTGTGGATACCAACCAAGAGATGAGAGAGAGGCAATTGGTTGGACCAGGCAGAGTTCTGCAGCGGTCCTGATCCAGTCTCCCCTTACCCTAGGAGCACAATAGCTCCATCTGGATGCAGAGCTTCATCCCTTGCAAACACCACCCTAGGCCGTTCCATACTTATGTAGCATTGGGTTTCTGGGTTCAATGATGACTGCACCCTCAGACCAGGCTTCCCTCAACTCTAGTGCCCTGATCCTTAAGCTAGTGTTCATCTTTGTGGGAATCAATTCCATGAAATAAATGCTAAGGACATTTTTAAAAAATGACTCCACCCTTCAAACACAACTCTGTATATTTTATATCTTTCCATTCTTCAACTACATTTGAACACTAGGATTCCTGCTCCCTTTGTTTTCTCTCAGAAGACAAGATTAAATGATATTTTTCAAGGTTACGCAGATGGCAAACCAGACTGAAATACAAAATAACCTTTAAGCAAGTGGCCTTTTGTCTTTGGCATCTGTATGCAACCACCTTTTTGCCATTCATCTGTTTTTTTGAGTCATATGTAGGCACACAAAGATGGCCAAGAACAAACAGGCTAAGTGGTTTTTGATGAAAAGAAATCTGCTTTGATTTGATATAGGAATATGAGAGAAGTCAGAAAGTCAGAGAGGACAAAGGGAAGCACATGGCCTCCAGAAACTTAGGGAGACCCAGCACCATTAGGTGGTAGTAAGGGAGACTCCTTTGAGGAAAAGACAGAAGGGACACAGTCTTAGGGTTTTACTGCTATGGACAGACACCATGACCAAGGCAACTCTTCTTACAGGTTCAGTGGTTCAGTCCACTGTCATCAAGGTGGGAGCATGGCAGCATCCAGGCAGGCATGGTGCAGGAGGAGCTGAAAGTTCTACATCTTCATCTGAAGGCTGCTACTAGAATACTGACTTCCAGGCAGCTAGGATGAGGATCTTAAAGCCCAAACCCACAGTGACACATTTACTCCAACAGGACCACACCTTCTAATAGTGCTATTCCCTGGGCGGAGAAAATACAAACCTTCACAGATGCCTTTTACTTGGTAAGAGGGTCAGAGTGGTACTGGACTGAGTTTCCTACTGGGCATGTGTGCTAGTGCCTGTGATCCCTTAGTCACCGGGGTGAAACTCGGCAAGATCTTGAGCTACAGATGGATGGTTGTACTGACACACTGTGTGTGGTCTACACTATCCATGTCAACTTGTGAGGTGTTCATGGGTAGCATCAGGCTGTGCTTTTTTTTTTCCTGGAATAGGTAGAACCCAGAGTCCAGCTCTCAGGGAGGAAACTGCTAAGTCTCAGGTTAGCCTGTTCAGAAAACATACAGCCAAGCTTAAAACTCTCAAATCTCCACTTGAATGCTTTTCCTCAGGGAATTCTATCATCTTGGCTCACCTTCTCTGGGCATCTTCCTTCAGTCAGAGGCTCCCATCAAGGTCAGGGAAGAGCAGCTCAGGTTCATCTTTAATTGCTGCTGTTCCAACCCTGTCTTCCTTGACCTGCCATCATTAGCTGCAACTGACCACTCTTTCCCTGACCCCTTTTACACTAGTGACCTTTGGGTTACTCTGTATTTCAGGTTTCCTCTTACCTGTCGTTTTTTTTTTTTTTTCCCCTCATTTCTCCTCCCACTCTTGCCTTTTGGGTAGATATTTATCCTTTGCTAGACCAACGATCTTTGAACATTCAGTCTTTGTGACTCTCATCATTGTTTCTAGCACTATTACTCTTGATATATAGGCTCACATAGCTCTATATTTGAGTTATTGACAATTGAATATGCAGACCTTGAAAAAATTCTAACTCAATCACTCTATCAAACCTATTCCAAACATAATCTACCAACAGTCTTAATTAAAGTTCTTCACATCAACTTGCTACTCAGTTATTAAGTTAAAAAATTGATTCTATCATTGTCTTTTCTGATTACATCACTTCCTATAACCAAATGAGTGTAAATTCCTATTGGCTGTGAATAGTTGAAAAATCATTAATAATGTGACGTCAAATATTCCTGCATCATTTTCAGAAATAACACAGGAAAATAAAGACAGTCAGTATCTACAATCTCAACAAAATTAACAAACAAACATTATTTGTAACTGCATTATCTCTGTTTGAAACATGGTGAGAGATAAACATGAATGAAATGTGTCTATGATTGTCAACACGAGCCATCACAGAGGGCAAGAGATCTCAAAATTAAGCAAATGACTACACAAATTCAACACCAAAGGTACAAAGTAAACACTCAGAGAATCTATACTGCAGAGACTGGCTAGATTGCTCAGTGGGTAAAGGTACTTGCCACCAAGCTTGATGACATGATTTGATTCTACAAATCTACATGGTGGAAGAAGAAAACAGATTCCTGAAAATTGTCCTGTGACCTCCACATTTATGAACAACCATATCCATTATACACACAGAATAAATACATCATCTTTGGAATCTTATATATCCCTGTCATATCATTGCAGAGTATTTAAATAATAAATTTAGTAAGCCACATGAAATCTACAAAATAAAATCCCAAATAAATTATGAAGCAACCATATGCAGATGATGGAGGTGTTCCCACCAGGAAACAAACAGGCAAAGGAGAAAACAAAAGTAACACAACACTTTACAATGAACTGAATATTCTTGAGAAAAAAAAAAAAACCTCTTGTTTAGAAATAGGCAAGTTAAATCAGAAATGTCACAGAAACCAGAGAGAGAAAATGTAAAGAGAACTAGTTTAACTCATAAAGGAAATGAAGGAAAAATCACACAAAATCACCTCCCAAAGGATGATTAATGACAAGGACCCTGAGAGAGAAGTGTAATAAACATTTGAAGAAAAAGTAACTATGAAAATGAAATAAAGAGAAAAATCAAGAGTTTATAAAAAGTGGCCTAGAGGTATGATCAAGAACATATGGCATGTGTATATAAGGAGCCCCTATTAGCCAGAAAAAATTAAATAGATAATAATAATTCAGTAGATTACTGGAAGTTAAGTCTGAGTCTATATATTGAAAGAATGTATTGAGCTCTGGAGAAGTTAGCTAAGTACTATTAAATGGAGGACAAAGAACATTAAAACTGTTAAGTAAAAAATCATTTAATGAGTAGAGGAAAATGTCAAATATTTCCCATGTGCTAATAAAAAGAATGTGTGTTGTGCCATTATTGGCTAAGATGAGCTATAAAGGCTCATTTACTCTGTCGTTCAGTTTAATGCTGATGTTTTCCTTTTGATTTTGATTATCCTAAAAATGACACAACAACAACAACAGGACAGAAAGAAAGATCACCCATCAACATCTTGAATGAACCTAGAGTAAAAAAATTTTTAGCAAAATAGTAGCAAATTGAGTCCAATGGCACATTGACAATGACAGCATCCATGGCTGAATAGTGATTATCCTAGGTATGCAAGGGTGACTCAATTATTCAAATTAAATGCACACAAACACTACCATGTAGGACAAAACATCCTATGCTCATCTCAAAAGATACAAAAATAAACAAGAAAACACCATAGATATAGACTCTGGCTCTTCAATTAAAATAAAAAACTGAATAAAACAAACTCATAGCCAGTATCATACTGGGTGACAGCAAAGGAGAATGCATGTTCTCTAAAGTATTGAATAATTAATAAGTAGTTTTGCTCACCTTAGTTTATTCTTTCCAGGTACTGGGAGCTGAACCTGGACTTCTGATATGCTAGGCAAATACTTTGCCATGAAGCTATATTACTTTTTCTTTTTTCACCTTTCAAAATTTGAGACAGAATTTTTCTAAGTTGGCCAAGTTGATCTTAAACTCACACTGTAGCTAACTCAAGTTTTGAACTTGTCATCCTCCAGTCTTAGCCTCCAAAGTCCTTAGGATTATTTGCCTCCTGGCCTTGCCTTCATCATTCCTCTCCATTATCACACCAGAAGTGTTAGCAGAGAAATCAGATGACTGCAACACAAGACATACAAACAGAAAAGGGAAGTGCCAAACTACCCATGTGCAAAGGTCTGCTAGAAATAATACAGAAATTAAGAAAAAGGGAGGACACAAAACCAACACACACATTTGGAACATTTTTCTCAGCTGGCTTGCTGAGAAAGAAACTCACAAATCTGAAAAGGCAATCGCCTCTGCAAGCACTTCCCAAACCAGAAATCATTTAGCCAAGGAAGTAAAGGACATCTGCACTGTAACAAAACACAGGTGAAACTGAAGAGAGCGACAAACAGGAATGAAAAGACTTCCTATATTTGTGAGTTAGAAGCATTAACATTGTTAAAATGCTCTTATTACTCCGAGCACTTTGACGCTTCAGTGCAATTCTTATTCTTTTTAAAAGAGTCAATGCCATTCTTCATATAGCTAGGAAAGAAACCTAAAGTTCATGTAGCAGTGAGAAGGAATCAAACAACCAAAAGAACCTAAGGAAAAATGAGAAAGTTGTAAGCCTCACAACACCTAATCTGAAGTCATAAAACAGACATACCACAAATAAAACAATATGGTACTGGCACAAAAATACATGCACAGGTCAATGAACAGAATTAAGATCCTAGAAACAAACACATCTGCAACCAACCAAATCTTGACAACCTCTCTGAACCTATTCATCACAGAAACGACCGCTACTTCAATGAATAATGTTGAGAAAATTGTATGCTCCTGTGTAAAGGGTGAACCGTGACTGCTAGCTGATACCCCATATAAACACCAATTCAACTGATCAAAGACAAAAAATGATGGACACAAAACTCTGAAACCACAATAAAAATGCATTAGCAAAATACTTTAAAACATTAGGGTAGGTTCTTCATACACCTTAGCCGTCCAGAGTTCTTTGTATAGTGATAAGGCCTTGTGGTCCTTTCCCATCTACTGATGCATCCTTGTCCAATAAGAAGGCTTTATGTGGGTAGTGTCTGATGTTACTGGGCGATACACTCTCACAGCAAACTCCCTTATCCTTTGGCTCTTAAAAATATTTCTGCCTTTTCTTAACATTGTTCCCTGAGCCATAGGCAGCAGAGTATTTTGTAAATTTTTTTCATTGGGACTGGGCTCCACAGCTATGCACTTTGATTGGTTGCTGTTTTCTAAATATTTACCCTTATACCCCCAAATGGGTCTAGTCCCCCTACCCCTGTCCCATCAAGGAAACTTCTTTTTGCAACCAGTGAGGACCCATTACAGAACACACACACACACACACACACACACACACACACACACACACACACACACTGCTTCTTATTAGTAGACAATGAGGACAGCTGCATCTACCCAAGCGGCTACTTTTTCCCATCATCCAGTATATCCCTTTAACGCATAAGCCTCGATGAATAGTTTCTCCCTCAATTTGTTTCTTGTCAGATGTTTGGTCTCAAGGAGAGAAATAACTAATAAAATACTTTACATAGTACCTGAAATTAGCTCCCATTCATCAAAAAATCTAAACATCAGCAAAAATCCACGTAAGACTTAGAAGCAACCACAGGTGGACCCATTTGTGTCTGGATATAAAAGGCATTCTAACTACAGCTCAGTATTGAAATGCTAGAAAATAAATCAAAATGATGCATTGGATTATATTGTATCTGTTGTGACAAAAACACTTTAAGTGGAGTCAAAAGACGAGTAACAAACAGAGAAACTTGCAGTATCACCCACAGGAAGAGTTCAGATCTGTGATATATAAATAACTTGGAAAGTGATTGAAAAAAATGTGGAAAACTCTGAAACTGGGCACGCAATATAAACTAGAAACTCAAAAAAGTATGTAAACTTGCCTCAGATATAGGTTACATCAATTTAACTTGTAGTAAAAAGAAGGTAAGGCTGTATAGAGAAACATCTTTTATATAAAATTTGGTATATATAAAATTAGGTACTGTGAACTTCTGTCAAAGCCACCAGCAAAAGTCTTATAGGATGATAAGGAAAATGGCAATCAAGGCCAGAGAGCCAATGGCTCAATGGATAAAGTGTTTATTCTTCATGTGTAATGGCTGAAGTTCAGATCTCTAGAGCCAGTGTAAAAGACAGGCAAGTGTGGCAGACTGCCTGTAAGCCAAGCACCTGGGAAGAAACAGAGGTTCTTAGGTTAAGCTAGTTAGCCAGACTATCCTGAACCAGCAAGCTCTGAGTTCCCATTGCCTCAGCAAACGTGGTAGATGTGATTGAGGAAGACACTGGACATCAACTTTAGACTTTGACATGTATTCTAGTTTGTCTTCTGTCACTGTGCAGGAACAACACACAACAGAGCGAGAGCAAGAGAGAGAGAAAGATTGATTGATTTAAAGGAAAGAGTCCTCAGCTGATGGATCTGTTGTCATGTTCATATTAGTTTGACATTAGGGTAGACAACAGTCCTCATGACCAAAGGACCCAGCACTCAGTCTGCAAGCCTACAGTCCCAACAATGCTACATTGTTAGATTTACCAATTCCATTTTGGAAGATTCAGTTAGCACATCACTTAGTATTTTATTTGTATTTCTTACACATCACCACATAAAATTATTTATTTGTATACTGAATGGATGTTACCTTCCAAGGTCCCCACTAGAATGTAAAGGCTGTGAAAATGGGAGACATTTCTATTCCTGTCATTAATGGTATCATGCCTAAACATATTAACCATGCCAGCAATAATGAAAAACTGGAATTCGAAGTCTATTTTTGCCTTAAGTGAACTTGAGTAAATTTCAACTTTCTTCATGACAATGATAGCATCTGTGGAATGAGAACATGCCCTCTGCACATCTCACTATGATAAACAGAGTTTGTATATACATGTGCCTGGAAGAGGGATGCACATGTAGCTGTATGATTGCAACATGTTCATGCTGAGATTATCCCAGTATACTTACAAAGATTTCCTATTTTCATCAGAAAAAAACCATGGTTTTTAGCATGATAGGCAAGGCTCCCACTATGTAGTCTCCAACTGTCCCTTGCCGTCTCCCCAAGTCCCACAAACTCACTAAATCTCACAAGTGTAGCAGGGAGTCCTTCCATTTATGGCCTTTGGTCCATATGCTGTATGTTTAGGATATACCTCCCTCTACCCCAATGCCTGCCCAGGAAAGTCCCACGTGGACTTCAGTGGGAAATTCAAACATTGCTTGCTCTGCAGCAGTTCCTGTCTACCTCCAAGGCATATACCAGGCCTTCTGATGTGATTCCTGAAAAAGTTTACTACACACATTTGTTTTTCATGACTGTCTTCTCTACTGGACTATGAGTTCCCTGAGGACAGGGCTGTATCTCCTTCATCACCCACTGACAGAGAAAGCCCATAGTATACAGTTGTTAGCTCATCATCATCATCATCATCACCACCACCACCACCATCACCATCACCATCATCATCATCATCATCATCATCATCAAACTCCCCTTAACATCTGGGGCCTTTATAAGACAAAGGGAGACACAATTTTCAGAGCAAACTTATATATATGGGGTGTGAGTGGGGGAAGCTGGATTGAAGCCACTGTTTGTTTTTTCTCCCACAAGAAGGGAACTGGGAAATCTATAAGTTGTCTTTTGAGGCTATAGTTCATACTTCCCATTGCTCAACAATAAGAACTCAGGGCTATGTATGGGCTATAAATTTTCTCCCCTAATTGTAATGTCAGAAGTGTGTTTCCACTGGGCATCGTGGAGAGAGGCTTAAGTTTTCCATCAAGAGCCAGCGATCCCTCAATCGGAATCAGCTGGAGCTGGAGCTGCTCTTCATGTTTCCCCACCTAACATCCACTTGACCTTACTGATCCCCTCTCTCTGGAGGGAAACCGGGGCGCTGGAATCACTAATTGATGTTTGTAAAGTCTCTGAAATTCTCAGGTGACAGATGTAATCAAAGGCCAATTTATTATGATAATTGTTATTAGTACAGCTTCTCATTAGTTTTGGATGTTAACTGCGAGGCCAGCAGGTGTTTTAAGACAGCACAGGGGAACAAGCCTGGTCACTGCCTGCTAGGAGAAAGGGACAAAAGAAGTATGACATGGGGGACTTGGGCAATGTTAAGGGACGCCTTGTGACTTCACTCCAGTAATGTTTCTCTACAAAGCTACTTTAAAGAACTGAGGCTCAGAGTTAAGAGGGCCCTAAGCACACAGGACATCCTGAAGTTTGGTAAGGGGCCTTGTCGAAACAAGATCTCAGCCTTTTGATTCTGGAATATGTGGCTTCACGGAGTCAGATCTTGCTCATGGGAAATAAAGATACGGCATCACGTTGTACTGGTTGTGGTTGGAGGATGGTTTTGAGGTAAGAAATCATGATGGTGGGAATTTTAAAAAGTAGAAATTTGTTAAAGTTTTCCAGTTGAGACATAAGGATATCTGAGATTTAATGGTGGCATGGGAGCTGAGAAAAAGTGGATTACAGAGAAGTTTAAAGCAAAGCACATTGGTAATGATTAGACAAGGAAGGGGGTCTGAAAGGCCTTGGGCAGCCTGAACTTCACTGAGCAAAGGAAAACTGATGGTGAAATTTTGTGATGATAGAACAGCAGACCACATTTATCACACACACACACACACACACACACACACACACACACACACACACACACACACACATGTATACACACATATACACACATATATATCACATGTATACACACACACATATATACATATATGTATATGTATATCTATGTATTATATATATTAAGAGAACATAGTAATAAAATGACTGCTAATGGCATGCTGCTATACACAGATGTCAGTACATCATTCAGGCTTCATCAGAGAAGCTTCACCTTGTAGTAGAGTACAGTGAACACAAGTTCCACAACTGGACAACAGTGAAATTGAGGGATTTAGGAGTGCTCAGGACAAGACAGGTGTATTTATCATACTCCTCTCCTCTAGAGTCAAGGATGTATATGGAAGAAGGGTGAAAGAAGAAGAGGTGGTGGGCAACTTTAACAAAATAGTGTGTTCTAGGCACAGCAGGGCAGATGCACATATGGACTTGCAGAGACTGTGACAGGGTGCATAAGACCTCCACAAGTTCTCGCCAGACAAACTTACAGCATAGAGGACGTTAAGTGCAAACAAATTCCTACCCCTAGCCAATAAGCTATACCTGCTGGGAGGGGAAAATCAATTTTTTTCAAAGGAGTGATCATATTCCTGGACAGGGTCCATGCTCAGGAGTAAGTGGCCACAAAATGGACTCCATGGATTATGGCCGTCTGTCTGTCTGTCTGTCTGTCTCTCTCTCTCTCTCTGTCTCCCTTCCCTTACTCCTCTCCTCCCCCTCCCCTTCCTCCTCCCCTTCTCTTTCCTCCTCCCCTCTCCCTCTCTCACCTTCCCCTCCCTCTTCCCTCCCCCTTCCCCTCTCCCTCTCCCTCTCTTAGAAAGAAGGGAAAGGCAAGATCTAGGAGGAGTTGGAGAAAGGAAATAAAATGAATAAAAGTTTATTATACACAATTCTCAAACAATAAACACAAACACAAAAAACCCCTGCTTATCTGTTGTTAACTTCTCACAGGTTTGCTTCATTTCAATCTTTTTACTTTTTTACCTAATAAATTAAAATTTGAATTTGCCAAAGTGAAAGCCATGTTATTAAATGTTTAGTCTCTAGAAGGGCCTGCAAGATTTGTCCCCAGGCCCCGTTATTCTCTAAACACAGTAAACCATCTTTCATTTGCAATCTCCCATCTTCTTTCCTATTCTTGACTCTGATGCCCCCATGATGTCTTTGTACATACTGGGCCCTGCTTGGTTTTGTTTATTCTTCCCGAATACTCTCATCATGCTCACAATCTATTCAAATTTGTTTGGTGAATTTTAAAACTGAAATGTCCCACAGATTTCTGTCTGGTTTCGTGTGAGAGTACCTCTCCCTCTGTCTCTCACATGACATCTATGGCAGCCAAATAATGATGTCTGGCAGTAAGCCATGCATGCCAGGGCGCCAACACTAGTCTTCATGGATACTGTTTAAGATCTGCAAACATTCTCTTTGAGCTGATACCAGGAACGTCAATAGTTTCTACACAAGACAACTGGAGTGTATATGTCATTTCCTAAGGTCACATAGCCAGTTGCAGGCCATCTATGCAAGCCCATGCTCAGAATATTCGTCAAAAATTCTGAAAAGAGACAAACCTAGAAATCCATTAATCTTATTTAATAGCATTAATTAGTAGAATGAAAGCCATTTTATAGAGCAAGAAACAGAATCTCTGAGTGCAAATGGCTCCATTAAATTCTAATACTGTAACCTCAGACTTCATAGAATTGATATAGAAAAAACTAATTGAGTGTTTGAGGAAAAAAAAGGAAGGAAAAAGCAAGCAAGCAAAAAAAAAAAAAAAAAAAAAAAGTCTTATGATGCCATCCAGTGTATTCCTCCTCCAGGTCTTTATGTAGGTATATATGTGAAAATCCCCCTTAATATATTTTATGAAAAGCATGCACACTCACTTCTATCATATAAGAAGAACTGTGTGAGCCCACGACAGAAGGTTCATTGACCTGGCTTCCTATGAACTTAAGTGGTAAAGACGATTCATTAACTCCCTACACTAGACTTATGGCTCAATGATTTTCTTTCTTCTGCTACAAGATTCTTAATATAGCTTAAAGTTTCTAAGAGTGTGAATACATATGTGCCCATTTATATATGTATGTATGCATATATGCTGGGAGAGGCAAGACTTGGGAGGAGTTAGGAAGAGGAAAAAATGGTAAAAATTTACTGTATACAATTCTCAAAGAACAAACACAAACATGAATAATACCACTTATCTGTTGTTTTGAACAATTAAGTAAAATATCTGATTATTTATTTACAATTTTATTTTATTTTGTGTATCCTGGGGATTGCACTCAGGTTATCAGACTTGGTGGCAGGCACCGTTAGCCACTGAACTATTTTGCTAGCTTTAAAACGTTAATTTTATATATACTGAATATTTATAGTTTCAAATTGGTATCTGTATCTTGATTTGAAAGATCCTTGAGCATTTGCAGAGAATTATTACTATTGATTACTCCCTTCATAAACCCCAGTGAGTCAAAGAGAGTACATCTTATTCCAGTTGACAGATGAGAAGACCCAGCTTTGCCATTTAAATTCTCACTTATATAGATAACAAATGATACAACCAAGTTCTTAAAGGCAGGAATTCATTTTTTTCCAAGCCCAAAGCTTCTTCTACTTTTTCATTACTAAAGGGACAGCGAGGCCAGGCTTCCCAGTTCTTCTCCTTTGTAGGACCCAATGCAAGTATAGCCCTTACCACTTGGAAGCTTTGACTGCAATTTCCTTAAGACAGACTGGATGTTGGGTCTGAGCACTGAAGCCCGGAGGCACAGCTGACAAGATTATCAGCTGTCAACATTTGGGTAACCTTCATCTCCTCCTCCAAATGAATTTAAAGTATATTTGCATGGGAAAGAAAAAGCTCATACTCCCTCAGGCCTCATGATAATAAAATCTGTAGGAACTGTAAGTGAATGTGAAAATAAATTAGCAACCTGGGAGAACTCATCGTGGTATTTGTACAAGGTGACACTCAGGGAATTTTCTTCTTACCTGAGGAGAGATCTTGGAGCCCCCAGAAGGGTACTAACAGAAGTTGAGAGTTCTTAAGAGCATGTGATAAAGCTCAAAGGACAGAAAGGAGCCTTGGAGGTAGAAATGCCTGAGAAGGTAGGGGGAGTCCCAGTAAACAGAATCTATTCAGATCTAGAAGAAAGCTTTGGCAGGCAAATGGGGAAGCACAGACTCTGGAAACAGACATGTGCCAGAGAGGGCCCTGGATCAGACTGACGATTTTCAGTGTGCTGCTATAAATCTATATTCCAAATGTCTAGTTTGGTGCCTGTTTAACTTCCAAAGGGCTGCTACACAGTTAATAACAAATAGAAATATGTTCCTGATATTGGAATATGGTAACATGCCAGCGAAAATATTACTAGGGGCTCATAAGGCCCAGGTTTCTTTCTAGTTCTTGGCTCCTCAGCCACTGATGGGTAGGGAAGACCATCAAAGGTTTCCTGAAGGTTCCCAGTGGGATTAGATGGCAACAGTGGAAGACTACCACTTTTCAGAGTAGAGAACAGGTATCCCCTCACTAGATCTCCAAGAAGAATAGGAGGAAAAGCTGAAACCAAGACTTCTTTATAGGACGAAGTCATTAAAGGTAGGATTCCAGGGGAACATTGTGGCAGCCCTTCCTTCCTTCCTTCCTTCCTTCCTTCCTTCCTTCCTTCCTTCCTTCCTTCCTTCCTTCCTTTCTTCCTTCCTTTCTTCCTTCCCTCTTTCCTTTCTTCCTTCCTTCCATACATCAACATAGAGCCATTTTGTGAGACCCAGTGAGAACAAATAGAGGTACAATCAACTTATTTCATGTCTGACTCATGGCAGGTGCTTGATGATGGAAAGCTCTCACTGAGTATTTATCAGAGGAACTGAACAGACGCACTAAAATGTCCATAGATTCTGGGCCTGGCTATATGAGGATTTGTGGGCAGAGCTTAGTCATTATAGGGATATATAAAAGTCAGTACAGATAATCTCACATACTCCAGTTCTCCTTCAAGTCACATGCCAAAAGACACTGGGTCATTCCTTTTGAAGTTAAGTGTGATCATGTGATTAGCCAACTGATTTTTTTAAAGTGTGGTGTGTTATTTTGTGTGGAAACTTCTAGAGGTGATGCCTGCCCATCACATATCTCTTTCTCTAGCTTGAAGACTATATTGGAATAGACCATTCACCAGCCTGAGACCCTGAGTGCCTGTGAGGTTCAGATCCTTTCTGCTGATCCATTTTAGAAATTGTATTTATTTTTATTTTTTGCATACAAATGTTTGCTTGCACAAATATATGGCTAACACATGTGAACAATGCCCATGGAAGTCAGAAGAGCGTATCTAGTGCCCTATAACTGGAGTTACACATGTCTGTAACTAATCATTGAGTATTAGAGTTGACATTGAGTCCTGGGGAGCTAGAGCTTCTAGCCACTGAGCCATTTCTCTGGCCTCCTGCTGGTTCATTTTGGATAAGAAGGAGAAATGTGACCTATATTTTCTGGTAATCCACTGAGATTTTGTTGTTCAATATTCTAGAAAAATTAGTTTACTTTAACTAACATAGGAATTGATATATAAACACCTTAACAGAGCATTCAACTGGCTGCCATGTGGGCATCTGTGTGGTCTCAACTCTAACCTACTTGAACTTGGGTCTTGCTCATACCATGGTCCATCTCTGATTTTCTATATGACATTTTGATAGCTAACAACTAATGATGAGAATATGAGGTATAAAACTATAATAAACTGACAATAAAATAAACTGTTTAATGAGTTTGATATCAGGCTGGAAACTATGAACAACGAACGAGAAGATAAAATAAGACTGAGTCCTGGAGCAGGCCATGTGTTAGATAGACTACCAGATAAACAGCTGGATGTAACCAAGAGTCCAGGCAGGGGTTATTTAGGGTTAGGAAGGGGTGGTTCTAGGTGGAGGCCACCAGACAGACTGGGATACACTAGAGGAAGATGCTCTACCTACCTGGGCTCCTGCCTCAGGGAAGAAGAAACAGCAAAAGGGAAAAGAATAAACACTCCACCTGGGATGCTACATGATGACTTAAATGTACATTATATCATTTCCTCTCCACCGAAGTTTCAAAATGTAGATCATCAATCATACAACATATCTTTAGATAGTTAAAAAGAGCCATAATTCAAAGCCAAGCCTGCCTAATGTTCAAAACTCAGTGCCTTCTATCCCACCAAGGCTCAGAAAACACAACCACATGCAAACATTCTTTTCACATTGCTTGGGTAGAACTACATACAGTCTCTCAATTCATTTGAAGGCTTACAATTTCCCTCTAACCCAGCCCCACCTCAGTGATCCCTGCTATTATAATGTGCTTATACCACAAACACGGTGATCCATTCAACATAGCACCTGCCTTCCCATTGCTCTCGAGAGGCAATTGAGTTCAAGAGCTGGAAGAGAGGAGAGAGAGAGAGAGAGAGAGAGAAAGAGAGAGAGAGAGAGAGAGAGAGAGAGAGAGAGAGAACATCCACTTTCCTGCCTTCTGCTTTTCTTATTTAGCTCAGTGTTCTGTAGACATGTCATAAAGGTTAAATATACCCCCCCATGGTGGAAAGAAAATGGCAAGGAAAGAGTTTTCTCTTTAAGTAAACAGAACAAGCATACAAGCATCACCCAACCCACCATGGCTTCTAATAGATATTTGCATGAATTTGTCACATTTGTTTTGCATCCAACCCTTAATTATGGTCCTTTCAACTTCACAATCATGAATAACGGTGGTGAGGATGCAGAGAATCATAGATTCAGCAGCACTCATTCTGGGAACAGTGGAGGGGGGGGGAAACAATGTAAACCGGTACCCACCCGCTGTTCATCACTGAGACAGCTACACTGGGTGTTCTTTGGAGGGTCTGAAGGAAATCAAGGCTGTCTAGGTTTGTGGAGTTTGGGAAAGGAGATATCTGAGTAGAAATTCTAACTCCCAGAGTGGGAGCAAGTTCCTTTAGGGTTCATCTGTCCATGATTAAATGGCTTAGAACCATAACTTTCATTTTAGAAGAAATGGAAATTCAAACCCTAGTGACATAATATTGCATGACTTTTATTATCAAGATATTTTTATGCATCCAATGAAATAAGTATTAAGGATGAATTAATTTAACTCATAAATGTAGAAACTGAGACTCACACATATAAAGGAGTAATTCATACTATATCAACTAATCCATTAATTAAATGACTTTGAGTGTCTACTCTGGGTTTAAGATTAAACATCGCCTGGGAAATCCAGCACAAAAATTCCAAACAACATCCCAAAACATGAGAACAAATGAATCAAAGAGAATCAGCAGCAGAGTAATAGCCACAACATCTGAGAAAGGGCTCCTCACTCTGAGTGCTTTAAGTAAATCGGGAAAAAGCATGCAGTATACAAAAACATGCGTAATGTAAAAATACCTGGTGTTATAAAAGAAAATAAGATGCTAACCAGGAACTATTAGTACGGGCTTCTAGGTGCATGCAGAGCAATTCCTAGAGGACAGGATGTTGAAAACAAAGCCTAAAAATCCAGAAGTATTTAGTTCAACAGTCAGTAAAAGAGAGATACAGTATTGTGTCAAGACTTTAAAGGGCAAAATCATCTTGAAACACTTGATAAGTTCTTAGGAAAACATTCAAGATAGAAGGAGTTAAAATGTAATTGAGACTGCATTGACTGGGAAAGCCCTTTTTAAGGAGTTGTTGAAAGGAAGTCTAACGTTACAAAACAAAAATGCGTGGTAAAAGAGACATGGGGATCAGAGTTGCTGTATGTTGCACACCAAGGAACGTGGGTGGGGAGACAAGGGTGGGTAGTGGGTGCTACACATTACCTCCTCTCAAAGTTTGATAGAAAAAGATTTGGTTTTTCTCAAGGCAATCAAAGTGGCTAGGAGATGAGAAGTAGGAGGAAATAACTGGCTGTTACGTAAGAAAAAAGTTCTCATCATTTTACCTGCCCCATGAGGAATCCACTAACTTTCACTCCATAGAATTGCAGTAATCATGGGGACACCCTGCCGAGAATTCTTCATTGGATATTTCGTCCCTCTCTTCTTCTTTTGGTCTAGATTATGTGACACTTCAAACTCTATCCAACTCTAAAATGCCATTATAGAGCTATATTCCAAACATATGGTTACAATATGGACTGACTTTTTTATTATTATTTTCTTTATTTACATTTCAAATGCTATCCCAAAATTTCCCCATACCCTCCCCTTGCCCCTGCTCCCCTACCCACCCACACCCACTACTTGGCCCTGGCCTTCCCCTGTGCTGGGTCATATAAAGTTTACAAGACCAAGGGGCCTCTCTTCCCAATGATGACTGATTAGGCCATCTTCTGCTACATATGCAGCTAGAGACATGAGCTCAGGGGGTACTGGTTAGTTCATATTGTTCCACCTACAGGGTTGCATCCCCCTTCAGCTCCTTGGGTACTTTCTCTAGCTCCTCCATTGAGGGCCCTGTGTTCCATCCAATACCTGACTGTGAGCATCCACTTCTGTGTTTGCCAGGCACTGGCATAGCCTCACAAGAGGCCGCTATATCAGGGTCCCTTCAGTAGAATCTTGCTGGCATGTGCATTAGTATCTAGGTTTGGTGGCTGATGATGGGGGGATGGATCCTCGGATGGGGTAGTCTCTGGATAGTCCATCCTTTCATCTTAGCTCTAAATTTTGTCTCTGTACTTATATACTTTCATGGGTATTTTGTTCCTTAGTCTAAGGAGGAATGAAGTATCCACATGATGGTCTTCCTTCTTGGTTTTCTCGTGTTTTTCAAAATGTATCTTGGGTATTCTAAGTTTTTGGGCTAATATCTGCTTATCAGTGAGTGCATATCTAGTGACTTCTTTTGTGATTGGGTTACCTTACTAAGGATGATATCCTCCAGATACATCCATTTGCCCAAGAATTTCATAAATTCATTGTTTTTAATAGCTGAGTAGTACTCCATTGTGTAAATGTACCACAGTTTCTGTATCCATTCCTCTATTGAGGGACATCTGGGTTCTTTCCAGCTTCTGGCTATTATAAATAAGGCTGCTATGAACATAGTGGAGCATATGTCCTTATTACCAGTTGGAAGATCTTCTGGGTATATGCCCAGAAGAGGTATTGCTGGATCCTCCGGTAGTACTATGTCCAATTTTCTGAGGAACCGCCAGACTGATTTCCAGAGTGGTTGTACAAGCTTGCAATCCCACCAGCAATGGAGGAGTGTATGTACTGACTTCTAAGTGTAGGCACTGACTCCTCTCCAGCACCAAGGACAGCGCTTCACCTTAGGTGCTGCCTTACTTACTGTCTGTAAGAACACCAAAGGGCAAACCACAAGATCACTAATTAGGTCAAAATTTCAACTTAAGTTCCAGTGGATAACTCAAACTACATACAAACACCTGAAGAGACTCTAAAAATCTTGTTGTGAATGCAAATTTCAAGTTTTCTATGGCATGCATGGAGTTGGGAAAATACTCTGTACTCATAATCACTATAAAACTTTCAAACTGTCTTTATCTTCATGCTATAGACTCAGCACTTTTAAGTCCTCTGACTACCACAATACTTCATCATTCCCCTTATTTACTCGGGTTTCTTCCCCACCAGAATGCAAGCGTTATGCAGACAAAACGTTCTGTCTGCTCACTGTAGTTTTCCAGATTTTTCTTTTTTTTGTCTTTGTGACAGATAGTGTGTGTTTGATAGCTGTTCTTTTAATTGATCAACTGTATCTAATGTTTCTAATGGATTAATTAAAGTCACACAGCCACCAGGGTTTTGTATGCAGGCAGTCTGATTTGAAAGACTGAATTTACCATCACTCGCTAAGTGGATAAGCTGATCTAATATTCACACACACAAAAAAAATGAAAATTCCTGGATTCTAAATTCTCTCAGCTTGTCCTGAATAAAGCTTGCAGATAGGATTGGGAGTGGAGAGTGATATTGTTTCCAATCTGGTCCATACCCACTTTTTACACGTGACTATCCACCCCTCTCTCCCAATTTGCATTAGTCTCAATGGGCTTTGAAGGATCTTTGGCATTAAATTTTGCAATGATGCATTTCACTGGGTTCTATTTTTTCATTTTACCAAAATTGTCTCATTTTATGACTGAATACCACTATTTTATCTTTGCACCACCAAGCCTAATGTTTTCTTCTTCTATTCAAGTTGCTGATTTTTATGTTTCTCTGTAATATCCTTTGTCTTCCTTGTATTTCTTTGTATATGGTTCATATTTTATTTTCTACTATTAGAAGGCTACGCATGTGTTTAGGAACTATACTTCAAAGATTCCCAGTGTCTAGAGTAAAATGATGGTTACTTATTTGCTCTTGTCTTGCAGGAGAAAATTAGGGATTTTGGTTCACATACTTCAATCTCCAGCCCATTCTTAGTTTCTTGCTGATGTGAGAGTGAATTTTGGACCCAGATCACAATCGTTAATTTTTACATTGTGTGCCTCCTCTTTAAGTAATTGTTTTTTACATTAACTTTCTGTTTTGTAAAGTGTTTTTGGAATGATTACTTAGCATTAATGCAATGTCTAATTAGTTTCCTGCTCATTGTGGGTCTTTTATTCTATTCTTCTCTAGTCTTGGTCTCTTTGTTTTGATTCATTGCTCATTCAATTGTTCTTTGAATGATTTATGAGAAGCAGGGCATGGAGGTGGTGCTGTGTACCAAGGAGCATCCTTCTGGATATATCTGCTCAGGAACAATGAATATGGTAGGTTGGAGCATGTGGCTGATCATTCTCCAGAGCCCTCCTGGCCCCCATGATGCACAGAACAGGGTAGGAGCCAGACAGAGATTAGAGTGGGAATAGCTGTTCTGATTCTATGAACTTTGTGCTCACTTTTTTCCAGTACAACTTAATACTAAAGACAGTAATTTTAAGTGATGTGTACCCTTCCCTTTGCCAGAAAAACTCATTCTGAGTGCCCACATCTAACCACTTCCCTTCCTCTATTTTTGTGAGAACAATTGCACCCTCAGACAACCTTGCATAAGCATGTATCCAATACTCTTCATGTTGTTTATCTTTGCTGGAAATTATAATTCCACAATGGTAGAACGAATGACGTGGGGTGGAAGGTACAGGAAGCTCATGGCTTTGTTCCTCTTGGAACTGCCTCAAAGGCAAATGCAGCTTGAACACCAGACTTGCTTTTCCTATGTTTCAAAACCCCGTATCTTCTGGAGAAGGGACTCTGCTCTAATATTTGGGAAGAAAATCATCCACTGGATGTTCCATATCACCTGACATTCCTTTCAAATCCTATAATTCTTGGGTTAGAAAAACACCTGGGATAATTAGTCTCCAGTAGTCTTGATGTGTAGCTAGCTCCCTGAGTAGTATCTGTGTGGGGATGTGGAAACTTAAGACTGGGGCATAGGCTCTCATCCTCATTAGCAGACTGGAAATATAGCCATATCCATCCCTATGTGCTGAGAGTAGAGAGAGCCACATCTTATCAGGGAGCTATGCTAAAGCTCCGTGCAGGCCAGCATGGGATTCGGAGATCTGAAAGCAAGAAGAGCCCCCAGATCCTTTGGTCCATGTTTATGTCTTCATGCTCAATACATCAGAGTGCTTTGCACAGAGTGGAGACCAGATGGACAGGTGGAAGGCAGTCTGGCAGCTTCTCTTTGTAGCTTCATACTCTCAGTGAGGAGTGTTGCTTGAACCAGTAATAAATGCAGAACTGAAATATCAAAGAGGAACTTTAAATGGGCATGTAGACACTCTAAATGTTAATTAGTTCCACGGTCCAGGGTTTTTTCCCAGGCAGTGATTGGCACCGACAGACTGAACTGCTCTGTACACATGCCACCGATCTTGCTTTGGTCTCAGTGCTTGTCTGCAGTGAGCATGTAGCTTCTGTAGGGACACTGCATGATGCAGTATGCTTCAGGCTTCCTTACAGATCTGTACTCTCTTGAAGGCAACATGCTAACCACAATTTGAACCACAGGAATTTGGACATGATAGTGGTCATTATATGAGTGATGAATAAATTATAGAAGCTGGAATATGTTAAATGAAGGCCCCCTGAAAGGGAAAATACTAACTTATATGAAGTATTATCAGATAAGATGATCCGATGGGTATCACGTAAGAGATAAGTGACACCCATCGGATATCACTTATAAGTGGTTGGAGGTAGGGATTGTATGCAATAGAAACTATTACCTTAAAGGGTATTGCATTGGTTCTATAAACTCCTAAAAAGTATAATTGAAGAACACTGGGAAGAAGCTACTACCAAAGAAATATTAAATAATTACATTGCAAAGTGTCCTTAGAGTATCAATCCCTATATTGCTACCCCTTGCATCAGCAAAGCAAGTTCTCTGTCATTAAAGGCATTCAAAAATAAACACTGACAAACTTTGACTTAATGTGGTATTAGTAGCTGAAGAATATTCTATTAAGGTGGGTGGGGATGAATGGGAAGGTGATGGATGATGGCCTTTGTGAATTTTCCCTGTCTTGTGAATGTGTGATGTTGATGGATCAACTACCGAACCAAGGAAATACTTGACACAAAACAGTTTCTTTGTTTTTTTTTTTTTAAGATTAAAAAAAGTTTTCGAATATGATTCAGGGCTGTGGTAAGGGGAACAATTCATACAGTGAACTAAAATACCTTCCTTGCATCTGGGCACTGATAGGCATCAGAACTCCAGACATAGGAATCACAATGCAGGCCATGTGATTTTTTCTCAAGTGTAGCACCTTTTTCCATACTCTAATACAAATTCACAAAGATTCTCCATAGAAGTCATACCAATAAGAGCTTTTAGGCCTCACGACATATAGCTTCTATATTATAACTCCCCAACTTTATTCTTAAACATCAAAGCAACCAGCAGTAATATACAAACCAAGAGGAATAGTGGCAGTAAAATAAAACCAAATGAAAGCTAAAAATTGAACAAAATAATAAAAAGAAAGCAAACACACAAACAAACCCTATTTCCAAACCTCAAAAATCACGAGGGCTGGATTTGGCTCATGGGCCTCAGTTTATCAAACTCTGTGGTAAAAGGTTTGCACTTGAGAAGGGAAAAGCCCAAGCAATGACCTACTTACTCCGTTTGCTTTGCTGAGGGCCTGGAAGTAGATGCTGTAGCTCTTCAATGGAGAAAGGGGAGGGTTCCAGTAGCCGTTGTAGGTCTTGTTGTCTCCCACTGTAAATGGCTGGGTGACAGGCAGGTTGGAGGGCTTCAGCTCAGCAGCAAAGTAGTGTAGAGAATCGAGGTTGGAGGCATTCCGGTAGCTCACAGGTACTGAGAAACACTCAATGATGTCAGCTGCTCTCCGAGACTTCTGAAGTCGCTCCTCCTTGACAACCAGCTGGTAAACACTGGACAAAAATGCAGAGAAGCAGATGAGTCACTCTGCGTACAGATGTGCTCATTATCATTCATTGTATGTATATAACTCCTCCGGAAGGAGACATTGATATCACTTGTGTCTGAAAAAAAAAATTCCTTACTGTCTTTCAAGATTTTTAAACCCATTGCTGGGTAGAAACCTATTTTCCACAAACTTGTTTTCAGGGCTGTGATAAGGGGAACAATTCATAAGATAAACTAAAATGTCTTCCTCCTGCATCAGGCACTGATAGGTATCAGAACTCCAGACGGGAAAAATCACAATGCCAGTTCACACAAGACACACCTAAACTCAGCCCACATCTACATAAACCTGATGCCCCTTATAGGTGGGATGCCCCTTATAACTTTTATGAAGAAGAGGACCACCATCTGACTGGTACCTAGATCCTGAATCTGGCTCCTTCTCAGGCTTCACCTACTTAGATCTCACTCTGCCACAACCAACAAGCTCTGTGGCCCCAGACTCAGCAGTGCTAAACCTGCCACAATTTACTTCTTGCCATTGCTAATACTCATGTGTCAGGTACTTTCCCATCTAGACTCGTCTGGTTTCTTTGCTCCTAGTTCAGCTAATCATTCCATCTATCCTTTTTGCTTCCAATCATATAACACCATCTCTCTTCAGGCACTTCTAGTTTTTCTTTTGTCCAAATTACATGATATAGGCTGCTGAAACCTTTTGTGCTTGGATTCCAGCTTGCTTTTCAGTGATCATGTCATAATGATCATTAATTTGAACAGCTCCAGACACCTAGCTGTTATATGAACATCCTTATGGCTGACTCTCTCCATCACCAGCTTGTGCTTCCTCTACTTGAAACACCCACCAATGCTAACCACCTCTGCCTATAACAGACTTCCAATAATACCTATGTCTTTCTTATATTTAATCCATGATGCCGGTATAGATCTGTCCAGAATGAATTATTCCCAACACATTCATCACTGCCTAGTTGGTTTCACAAAAGTGTAAGATGGGACACATGCCTCACTGGCTCAATTGTATCCTTTAAAAGAAGTGAGATTGCGGTGTAGTTATCTCTGAATCACTTTTCCCCTCCCCCATCACACACATACAGCGCCCAGGAGCATGCCTGACTCTAAGCAAGTGATCAATGCATATTTGTTGAAATGGATAAAAGTGGATTGAATTAAAGTTGAAAGCAAGCAGGAAGCCAAATCTGGATGGGTTCAGAATCTTTAATCAGGGTAAACAGTGATTCCCGGGAGGGCCTGCCAAGTAATCTCATATCATCCCCTTCAACTAAGCATATGAAGAAGTGCCAGCGTGTGCACAGAGATGACAGCCTTTATTGAATATCAACCATATGCCAAGTGTATGATTTCCTTTGTGAAAGTTACTCAAAAGTTTGTGAATTGGATTAAAAAGTCCTTATCCCTTGAACTGCTCTGTGCCCCTCCCTTGAACATTGTTTAGAAGGATTCAACTACTGCACTCTGAGATGCATGGTCTAAGACAGAAGTCCAATAGCCCAAAGAGTGTAAAAAGTATGTCAATTAGCGAGGCAATTGTGATGTTGGGTCCATTTTTAAATCATAGCATGCCATAAACTTGATGAAAGCAGAGTAGCATAGGCTTTAGCCCACTGGTTAACTTATCTATCCAAGGACACTGGATTACAAAGCTTGATAAGATACAGAGGCCAGAACAAAATCACTAAGGTGAACAAAGGCTGTGAAGGAACTCCTCCCAAAATCCTCCTCCAAAGAACATATAGCATCGTTGATGGGGCAAATATTCCTTGATTTTCTCTGAACATAGGAATGCTCATTTGTGTGAATAAAAAAAGGAATGCATATGAGTGCATGCCATCCTTGAATGGACAAGAAATTTTGGTGGACATGTGCATGTCTTATGTGTTGTCTTATGCACACCTTTGAAGGAGAATTCAGAGTGCACATGAGTGATACAGGGGTGGATGTGGCCAGTGTTACAGGAAGCATGTGCTGCAGCTGAGCATCACAATATCCAAATGAGAGATTGGCACACCTGAATGTCTCATGATGCAAATGATGCCCAGAGCTGGTAAGATACTTGCTAGCATGCCTGCTGACTTGAGCTCTGGAACTCAGGTAAATATGGAAGGAGAAAACTGACTCCATTGAGCTGTCCTCTGATATCCCCATCACATAGCATACATACCCATATTAATGGATTAATTAATAAAAATACAGTAACAAACAAGTGGGTGAGTATTTGGGTGGGTGACATCTGAGCATGCATAGTGGGACAAGAGTTCCACATGACTGTGTATGAGAGCCTTTATGCCCATAAAGACAGCTGAAGGCAGTTAATGCATTCAAATGATGATTCAAACTCATTCCGTCCTTATCTCTAGAGTCTTTCTTGAATGAAAAACCCTCATGCTTATCCGGTAAACTTAGTAACTTTCAAACAGCACAAAAACCTAAGACCTGAACAGAGAAAATGTGACAATAGAGGGGTGAATGCAAAAAAAAAAAAAAAAAAAAAAAAAAATCGTCAAGACCCACCTTGCTCTTCCTGTAACAACAGCTTTAAGTAAAGCTTTGCATCTGTTAAGAGTGCAAATGACAGCTTGATTAATGGAGGGTCCTTTAGTCAAGGGCCTCTGATCATTAAGGGAAGAAAAACAGGAAGTTTACAGTCTCCCAGATTCCCTTCTAAGTCTAGCAATAGAATCTAACAATACTGTATACTGGATTTAGGCAACATGTCTTCTATTCAGTCTTCTATCCTGATCTATATCTGACTGACTCACTCACTCACTCCTGTAGGACTCGAAAGGAGCTGAGTGTCCCTGTTCTCTAAGATCTAGTCTGTTCTTCATCTTCTCTGTTCCTAACAATGTCCACAAGATAAAATCATTGTCTTGGTTTCTTAGCCAATCTTTTTATCCTACCTTGAATCCCTTCATCATCCTTGGTTATTCACTTGAGACCCCAAAACCTTTGAAGATCTTCAGGAGATAGACCTTCCTCTTAGAATCGCTTTCTATTATCCTTAACCATCCTGTGATGGTTTGGCTCAAGATTAGTCCAGGGCTGGCTTCATGTGTAGCTGTGATGAACTAAGAATACAGGTCATTGCTGAGTTTTGGATATTCAATTGTTCAAAGTTGTTGGAAGAAAGTACAGCATCTACACAGGCTTAGCCTCATCATCCTTCATCTGGCTCTTAAGTTTGGTTGAATTGACAAGCAGATCTGTGATAATCAGGTTGAAGGGATGAGGATAAACCTGAGAGGTTCACTGATCTATGAGTGGCAATTCAGCAAAAGCAGCTCATACCTCCTTCACAGTTCAGTTCCTTTTTAAAAAATGCTCTTTTCCCATAAACCAACATAAAGCACAAAGGGCCACCTGAGCTTTTTTTTTTTTTTTTTTAACGTTGGTGGCCTAAACTGCTTAGTTTATATCCCAGCTCACATGAAATCACAAAGAGGGAGGGAATGAGGGCATTTTGGAGGTTAAGCTATGTAGTCAACATATGGTACACATATGAATGGGATTACTGCGTTGGAGCAAATTCAGCAGTTCCCACAGGCCCACCACATCTGCAGTTTATCTATTCAGACATAAACCGCAAGTGTCACCAGAAACCCATAAGACTTTTTGTCAGGTGACTCTGTCTGCCTGTGCATCCAGCATCCTCTCAACAAAAGGTGCAGAAAGGGCATCACAGTGACTGCATAGAGAAGGGAAGTTGGGGGGGGGGGAAGAACAGGAGCATGGCCAGGGCTTCCCTTTCCTATAATAACTGTTCTCACTGTTCTCCTGAAGATACGTCTATCAATAGCACAGTGCTTTCACTTCTCTGGTAATGATAAACATATACCTGCATGAGAATGATCTACCTCAAAGTTATATATCTCCAACCTTGGAGAAGAAGTGGTCGCGATGAACTATGTAGGGCTTGTTGGAGTAGGCACATTTTAATAGGAAAATTCTGGTGTCTTAAGAGAAGAAGAATTTAAAGTAGTTCAAGATGCATTTACTCATGCAGTTTCCCAACTATGTTGGCTTCTGTCTCTCCCAATGAGAAGGTGGCCATTTATCGTGTTTTCTTTACACAGCTTGCCTGGGAGTTCTCCCCATGAGGGCTCCGAAGACTGTGCTGGGTCCCAACTCCATCTTAATTATAAAGTAGCTACTATAACATCAATGAGAGTGTGCACTTTCTGCTTTAGCATCTCTTCCCATTGGAGGCAAGGACAGTCCACTCTGTGCCAGATTCCAAAACCTTCCTTCCATGAAAAACCTACAGCAGTTCTCCCGAAGCTCTGGGAAAGATGGCCTCTAGATCATCCTCTGTCTCTGATGCCAAAGCAAAGTGCCTCACATCTCTCACCCAATTCCTCTGATGAGACATGTTCAACTTTCTATTATTAAGAAATCCCAGTGCCTCTTTTCTGTTCTTTTCTGTACATGGGGCAGATGCCTACAGGCAGATGTAATACTCATCCAAGATGTTGATTCAGCTAACAGATGGAACCGTAAGCTTCAGTTCCCAGGTGAACGTTGCCCAACTTTAGGCAGGTGCATCATTTGGTCTGCGTTCTCCCAGAAAAAGACACGTGTTAGCTCATATTCATACTCCAGGGACAGACTCCAAGTCAAATGGTGTGTGACAGAAATTGTTCCAAGATAAAATGGTAAGGGAGAGAAACAGGAGAGAAAAGTGGGTGGAGCCAATCAGGGGCACGGTAACAGGTGAAATCCCGAAATCCTGTTCTCAGCCCAATATCTCAAAATCTCAAGCCAAAGTCTTTGACCCTCCAGATACATTCTGTTTTCAGATTTGGGCATTCTCAAGCTTTCCAACTATGTGGGTCAGACAATGAGTTTCTAGGTGCCTAATGACAGCCCTTCAAAGCAGGTCACACCTGAGAATCATTTATTACATCAATGCACACAGCAACTGGGAGACTGGCACAACATAGGAACGGGGACATGACAGATCTTCAGGGAACAGCAGTGTGCCCTACAGGGTACTTTTAAACAGCATCCACATGGTGTAAATGAAACAGTGATTCAGTGCCGAGAAAACAGCCTGGAGCCTGGACAATGGTGGTGTTATAATTTACTCTTCCCTTCCCTTCCCTTTTCCCTTCCCTTCCCTTCACTTTTACCTTCCCTTCACTTTTCCCTTTTCCCTTCCCTTCCCTTTTCCCTTCCCTTCCCTTCCCTTCCCTTCCCTTCC
>NC_034592.1:144117017-144158113 GCF_900095145.1 Mus pahari
CCTTCCCTTCCCTTCCCTTCCCTTCCCTTTCCTTCTCCTTTCCCTCTTTTCATCCTTCCTTCCACCCTCTATTTTTTTAGGCAGGGTTTTCTGCTGGTCTTAAGCTAAGTACATAGCTAAGTATGATTTTAACCTCTTGATCCTCTTACATCTACCACTCAAGTGCTGGGATTACAGGTATGCATCACTAAGATTTAAAGAGAGAAACCTGTATTCTTCCTTTCATTCATCTCTCTCTATCTGTGTGTGTATGTATGTATGTATGTATGTATGAAAGGATATATGTGTTAATTAAATCTCTATTCTAGCTACCCTGTATAAAAGCCTGGCATTTTATTTACAAGCTGTAATCATAGATTGAGCAGGTCATGAGCTATTCTAACTTACATCCCAGCCATATGTCCTTGGTTACTTGCTGTTCAAGTCTTGCTCAGATTATTTCTGCTCCATGAGTCTGTCCTCAGAGGGCACTTCTCTATAAACATGCTCCTGGTCAATCTCTTCTCATGGTGGTCTCCCCCTTACCTGTGTCCTTTCTCCTTTCTCCTCTCTCTCTCCTTTTTTCTCCTTCTCTCCCATGGTCTCTCTGGAGACTCCCCTCTTGATTCTCAGGTCATGCCTTTCTCTCTCTCTATTGACCAGTCACAAGCTTTAGCTTTTTATTAACCAATAATTTTAAATTGGGGAGCAAAGTTTACACAACAAAATGTATGGGAGGATACAGCTATCTGGAGGGCAACCAGATGTTAGGGTTCAAAATTTAGCATTTGTATACATAGCAACAGGCCAATTCCCAGTGTGTGTGTGTGTGTGTGTGTGTGTGTGTGTGGCTTGCATATATATTGTTCATGTATGTGCACATGTACATATATTTGCATGTATGTAGAGGTCAGAATTTGACATCAAATGTCTTTGTCAATATTTCTACACTTCATTTTGCTGTGACAAAGTCCTATATAAACCTGTTGGCCAACTAGCCCCTGAAATCTGCCTTGAATCTGGACTTTAATACAAAGTCATCTCTGAAACAGAGAATGGAGACAGTGGAGATGACCCAGCACTGAGCCATCATCTTTCTCTAGGCAAGGACTGGCAGACGGTTTTGCAGGCATATCTTATATCTTTTCTAAAAATGAGGATGACATGGCTAGTTTACTTCTCACCCTGGGCAATCCATACTGAAATAAATCTACGTCTTTATCCAGTTCTAGTTTTAGGAATCTTGTTTGATATATATATATATATATATATATATATATATATATATATATATATACACACACACACACACTAAGGAAAATCTATACACCTGGAGATTTGTAACACTGGGGCATGGATGAAATCAGAATACTAGTTTGGCAAGGTATTTGTCTTAGGGTTTCCAATGCTTTGAAGAGACACCATGATCAAGGCAACTCTTAAAAAGGGCAACATTTATTTGGGGCTGGCTTACAGGTTCTAAGGTTAAGTCTGCTATCGTCATGGTGGGAAGTATGGCAGTGTCCAGGCAGGCATGGCGCTAAAGGCAAACAGGAGAAAACTCAGCATCCTCAGGCATCTAGGAGGAGATTCTCAAGCGACACCTCCTAAGTGCCACTCCCTGGGCCAAGCATAATCAAACCACCACAGTATCATTCAACAGCTTTTGTTTCCAGTGCCATATCATGGGATCACATGGTAACCATCAAAAGTCAGTTTGGTTTCTCCACCACTGAAGCTTCAAGAAACAGCAAGGAAAAGTCATCTCAGACTTCAAAGGGGCCTTTCAGCTCAGTAGCTCTCACCTACGGTGTCACAACATAATCACCTACAGGCTTGAAAAGGTTCTTCCTTGGCGCCACCCCAGGCAAACTGAACCAGAATCTGTAAGAATGGGTTCTCAGCATCAATATTATCTTAGCTTTTAGTATATAGCCATGAAGTGACCACATACTATATAAGACCCAGGTGATTCCAGCATTTACCAATTTATTAACCCAGCAGGAGGACCTCCTTCTAGCATTCACAATCACAAATTACCAAGGTGGTGCATTCCAACTTCGCTAACATATAATTCACAACTACCAGTCTTTGCACATCACATCTCGGATCATTGTCTTGTTTTATTTTCTCTAAAGCTTTCTATCACAGTCGAAGCCCTGTCTATAATTTGCTTAGAGCCTTGGCTCCTGCAACTCTGGAGACCGTGAGCCTCTGATGCTTGAGACCTCTTCTGCATCCCTTTTAATACCCTGATAGCATAAAACTTGTTAGCCAAGTATTTGTAAAAGAAATGAATTTTTAGGTTTGGTGGCTCACACCTGCAATCCAGGTACTTGAGAGGCTGAGACAGGTGGGTCAATTCAAGGCAAGCCTCAGCTACCTAGCAGGTTCAAGGCCAGCTTAGGCTATATAAGACCTGTTCTGAGAAAACAAAAGAAATAAAAATAAATACATTTACATAATGAAATTTAAAATTGGAAAGTGATTTTAAAAACAATTCTTGCTTTTGCTCTGCCTCCCTTCCTTCACCTTCTCTTCCATCCTTTCTTTCTTTGAGAGAATTACACTATGTACCCCAGAGTGGCCCACAAATCATGGTCCCTTGGGAGCAGCTCCCTGAGATCTGAGAGTACTGATGAATGCTATCTCATTTTGTTCCTCACACAAGTTTCAATATGTTATTCTCATCTTCCCACAATGTCCCCCTGCCCCCTTCTGCATGCTGAAAATTACTCATACAGTCAAGAAAGCCCAAACTAAACATCACTCTTTCTGGGGAACTTCTTTTAACTGGTGAATGAGAATGAGTTCGTTCTTCCTTGGCTCTTTGTCAACATTCTTTTCCAAGCTCTCAGCACCTCATGCTGAAAAGATCGCTTCATCTACAGAAAACATTTATTGAGCACTTACTAATTCTTGCATGTGTAAATTCTGTTTATTATCTCATTTGACCTTCACAGAAACTTTGTCAGGTAGATATTGTCATTTCCGTTTGATAAAATCAGAAAACTGAAGCATGAAATATTCAGTCTCTCATACAGATGGTGCTGTTTGAGTTTTTGAGTTTTTGAGAATGCAGTCTGATTCCAGAAGCCTCAGTTTTAGTCATGGCTTTCACTTACAATAAAATTGTTTGCCTTATCATGCCAAACACTTTGGATTTTAAAACAATTATTTTGCTTCAGAAAAATGCAATACCGTCATATAAATCTTGAAAAGTGAAAGAGAAAATGAATTTCTCCTAGCCAATTACTAAAACACAATTATTTAGGAAAATGCTGGTGCATCTTTTAGCTTCTTCTTCTTTTTTTTTTCCGGCATGAAAGTTAACTGAAAGTACTGAAAGTGAACAGTGGGAGGTCATTATAGACATTCATCTTGCAGCCAGCATCATTGGATTTCACATATGCTAGTTTCTCTTATTCATGGTTTTGCTGTTAAAGATCTCAGTTAACCATGATCAACTTTCAGCTCAAAATGGAAACGTCTAGAAAGAAAGAATCCATACATTTTAACTGTACACATCCTAGGTAGCATACTTAGACTACACTCTCCCTATCCATCATGCCCATGACATGAATGTTCTCGTTATTGAATGTACCCACTCTATGTCTGGTAGTCAACTGCCACTAGGCATCTGATGGCCACTTCAGTCATCAAATCAACGGCCACAGTGCATGTGTTCAAGCAGCCCCAGTTTTGCTTGATAAGTAACCAGCCCTTGAAAGCTGGGCGTATTAAAGGGAAGCAGGTACAGAAGACATGTTGGCAAGAGTAGGAGACCAGCAGGCCACAGGGCAATTATATTCAGGAATATGTAAAGAACAGTAGTTCAAATTTGCACAAGTCTATGTAAAAAAACAGAAGAGTGGATGAATTTTCATTACTCTGACTTTTGCTATTGTGATAAATCTTGAGAGAAGCAGTTTAGGAACATATGCTTAATTCTTTCGGTCACGATATGGGAAGTGTCAGACTACCGTGACTGGGGGAGGGGGGTGGTAGAACAGAGAAGCTCACATCATAGAGACCAGGAAGCAAAGAGAGAGAATTCCTGAGGCAGCCTATACCATAATGCCTTCACCTTCAAGGAAGGCCTCGTCAATTAATCCTCCATGGACACATCCCCATTTGGTGCACTCTGAGGCACGCTTCCTTAATCTCACAACCATAATGATAGTCCAAAGTAACCTACCATAGAAACACAACTCCTGTGACAACTGGGCCCTAATACAAGCCCAGAGAAATATTACAATAAGAGACAATGGCAGCATTATTACTGCTGATGAATATATAACCAAATATTGGTAAACAGAACCCACTTCTATATAAAAAGGATTTTTATCTTTGTAGCTTAATGAAATTTATCTCAGCAGTGCCAGTTGGTTTAATATTGGAGCTTTAATGAATGCAGTATAGCACATTAACAGAATAAAGGTCAGAAATCCCATAATCATCTCAACAGTTGCAGAAAAATGATAAAATATAATACATATTTATGATAAAAATACCACAGAAAGGAAAAGGGGATGGAAAGGAATTTTTCAACTTGATAAATGTCACCTCTGAAACATGTAAAGTTAGTATCACACTCAAGGGCAAAAGATTGAACGCTTTTCATCTAAAGAAGTAGAATGGAGAATTTAGTTTTCAGAATGGGGCGAATTTAACTAGTAATTATCTCAATTAATTTGTATCACCAAGTACTAAAAGAAAGAAGGAATATGTTTTGTTTGAAGATGTTAGGATTTTATATGCAGAGAGTTAAAACGGTTTATACACATACATATACCACCTAAAACTAGTAAATGACTTCAATGAAATTAAACTATTCAGCTGTAATATAAAATAAAATAAAAATAGATGATAATTTCATCACTAGAGAAAAGCATTCTGAAAATAAAATTAACCAAACATTACTACTCATAACATCATGATACTAAGTATTAACAAAATATGTGAAATATTTAGATATTTAAAAGTGAAAAAATTAAATAACATATAGGCAAATAGAGATTCCATGTTTATATATTAAATAGTCAATATTGTAAAATTATAAGTCTTTCCAAATGTATCTGAATATTTAATGTAACCACTAGCATAATTTCACCCTTCACATCTGGGATGTGCCCAGAGGCTCATTTATTAAAGGCCTACTTTCCAGTGAAGTTCAGGGGTGAGACTTTGGGAAGGAGAGTGGATCAGAAGAATTCTGCCATTATTAGCAGACTGATCTACTGTGAGATAAGTAACCTCACTGTGTTATTAGGGGTGGTGGGAACGTGAGGCCTAGAGGAAGATGTACAATGCTTAGGTTGTGGCTGGGAAGGACATGTCTTGTCCTCAGCCCTTCCCTGCTCTCTCTGTCTTCTGCGCCTTTGGCTCAGGACATGTCCCCTGCCATCTGCCATCTGCCATCTGCCATCTGCTTCACCAGAGGCACAGAAGCAACAGTGCCAAGTGATGAGGAACTGAAATACCTAAAACTGTGAGCCACAATAAACCTTCCTCCTTTGAATTGTTTATCTCTAGTATTTTGTCACAGAAATAGAAAACTGAGTAACACAAGAATCATCAGAGACTTTGCAAACCTAGTATGTGGTATATGTATATGTATATGTATATGTATGTATATACATGAATGTAATGGCCACAATAGGCAAAACAATTAGGAAAAACTCAGAACAATATTGCAGAGCTTACAGTTTCTGATTTTGTAAATTATGAAAATCAATACCATTAGATGCTGGCAGAAAGATAGACATATAGATCAATGAAAGAGAATTGAAAGTTCTGAAATAAATTCCACATTTAGGATCCATTGATTCCTGACAAAGACAATTCAACAGTAACAAGACAGCCTTTTCAGCAAGTGAGGCTAGGTCAATTGAATATCCACTTGCAAAAATCTAAATTTACACTGCCCACAAGAACTAACAGAGAATGGATTATAAACCTAAATGGATGAGCTAATACAATGAAACTTACAGGATAAAAGAGAAAAATCTTCATAACCTCAGACTGGGGGAATAATATATAAATGTATTACCAAAACAATCGTCTATTATTGGAGAAAGAAGATAAACTATTATGATTAGATTACTTTCTAAAAAATGGGATTAAAATACTGTTTTACAAGTTAAAGCAAAAGTCATGTTTTTAGAGAAAATATTTCTAAATCATATGCATAAAGACATATGTCCAATACATGTAATGATCAATTACTATTAAGTTAATTGAGTATAAGAAGACAAACAGCACACTGAAAATGCATATACATGAAATATTAATGACTAATAAGCTAATGAAGAGGTGATCAACATTATTAATCATATAAGGAAGTATATAAATCAGGATAATGATGATAACCTACTCCATTCACTCACTAGAAAGTCATTGGTCAAAGGACAGACAATTGTTAGCAAGGATGGAAAAGCATGGTATCACCATTTGGAGAACAAAAGTCTGAAAGTCCTTTAGAAGTCAACGTTAAACTACCAGTTATCTAGACACTCCAACCCTGGAAATCTATCCATGAGAAATAAAGACACGTAAGAACACACACACAAAAAGCATGTAACTGTTTGAAATGAGATGACAGTACAAAATAATCTACAAGCCCGTTGGCTAGCAAGTGGACAAACAGTATGTGAGGTACATATAGCCATTGAATGGAATGTTATTTATAGCAGTAGCAACAACATGATCCCCCCTGATATAGTCTACACAGAACAAGCTCAGTAGCACTATACCAAATGAGAAAAGACTGACCCATGAGATGCCTATGTCTGATTCCATTCATAGGAAACTCGAAGAAAAGACAAATTTATAGGGACTGAAATCAGATGAGTGATTGTTTTGTACTGAGAATGGGGACAAGCATCAACTGCATATGGGCACAAGGGGGTCTTATGATCAGATGGATATATTTTAACATATTTTGGGGTGATGGCTACCCAACATTATCCATTCACTGGAAGTCATTGAGATTGTACACTTTAAATGGGTAAATTTTATGGATTATAAAGTAGACCACCATAAGGTTGTTAAGGGAGAAAAAAAAAAATGGAATGAGTAATTTCCGATGGTCTTTCTCCCTTCTAAGGGCCATGATTTGCCTGCAACTATGCACAATGTTTAAAGCTAAAAAAATGCTGTGATAAATGATTCGTGCTACTGAACAAGATGGGCTAAGAAACACGTTGAGTTCTTTAATCCCCAACAGAATCTACCTTTGCAATTTCATTCCCCCCATTAAAGGTCACTTGAAACTACATAGCTGAAATTTACAATATGTCTTAGTTAGCCAACCTTTACTTCAAGACTCTGTAAATTCTGGGCTTTAGTCTCTATTTGCCTAGTCGAAACAGTACTGAGGAGACACTGGGGAATTGGGGAGAGTGTCTATCTCAGTGGGGGTGTTGGGAGTCGCATCTTTTATTGGTTTCTGACTAGTCCTGTGAAAAACTGTCCCATCTGCCTGTCTTTTATATACATAGTTTACCACATACTTATTAATTAGTTATAGTATATCAGCTACAAATTCAAGAGCAACCTGGCTTCTGGTACTGGGGACTCATAATCAAGATGACTTAAACAAATGCTAAAACTGTTTTCAACAGGATGATTGAGGGCAGAAGGGGAAGCCTGCCAGGGAAGGACTCTGAGAAGAGGAAGTCTTCTATGCTCTGCCAAGACTACACAGGATAACAGGTCTAGAAAACGTTTTCTAGAAAATCCCTGTGGAGGGCTGGAGCTATTTATCACTGGTGAGCTTGTGATTAGCCTGCCACTGAACTAGGCAACAGAGAGGTGGCTGGTGTTCCATTTGAACCCTTCACCTGTGATTGAGTTACACTGATGAACTTAATGAAAGTGAATTTTTATATTAATATAGAGGAAGAAAAATCTTCCTTAAAATTTTAGAGAAACAGTAACTATTCAGCTGAGAGTTCAGGTACATTTTCCTGCTTTTTGTTTGTTTTTGTTTGTTTCTGTTTTTGTTTTTGTTTTTTCGAGACAGGGTTTCTCTGTGTAGTCCTAGCTGTCCTGGAACTCACTCTGTAGACCAGGCTGGCCTTGAACTCAGAAGTCCGCCTGCCTCTGCCTCCCAAGTGCTTGGATTAAAGGCATGCGCCACCATGCCCGGCTCATTTTCCTGCTTTTTAATGAGGCCTGAGACACTTCGTCCATTTCTGATATGTAGACAATGCATGATAATCCTTACTGAACAGCATAGTTAGATCAGTTTAGCTCAGATGTAGAAGGTGCAGTCACAGCTCTCATGAGCCTCCTTCAAGTACAGTTACTCTGTCCTTTGCAACCGTATCCACTTCATAAGCAACCCTGTTGTTTTCTATGCGTATACACCCAGACTCACCACCATCTCCCATTTCTACAGCTGCATCTTTGAACTAACCCCTGGTATCTTTGGAACCAGTTATTGCAATCTCTCTTCTCCCTACTTCCATCTGTGCCCTTGAGAATTTATTCTCAAAACAGTGTCCATCCAGACTCATCAGAAACACGCCAAGCTCATGACTGCCACCTTTTCCCCTCCCACTGAAACTCCTCTCTACCTTCCACCTTAGAGTGAAAGGCAATGTTCCTGTAGTACAAGGCTCACTGTTAAAACTCCCCCCTTTTCTTTTTGGGTCTCTAATTGCGCTAGTTTGTGCTATTTCTAGGATCCCATAGGCATGCTCCTATGTCAAAGCCCTTGTTCCCCTTCTTCCTTTGGAAATATGAAAACTTACTCATTCCTTCCTGCTGGCGAAGCTTTATTTGATTAGCACATCACACAGTAATCCCAAACAACAACCTATTAGAATTCCCTGCTTAACATTTTTGTCTATCATTCCCATAATGATCTAGCATTTCTGGGAGGTTAAGGCGCCATAAGAAAGTATTCTAATGGTCTGCAGAGATGGCTCAGGAGTTAGAAACATTTGCTGTTCTCCCAGAAGTCTCAGTTTGGTTCCCAGCACCCACTTGGCAGAAACTCACAACCATCTATAATTCCAGGTTAAGATGAATGAGTGATGCCCTCTTCTAGTTCCACAGTATTAGATACACTCATGGTGCACACATACACATGCATGCAAAACACATGACATAAACCACAGTAAATAATAATCTGGAGAGACAGGGATAAAAGGCCTATGGGGGGCTCTAGGTCTGTACCAAGATTTAGAGTCTTCAGTGAATGGCTGGGCAGCTGCAAGCAAGTTGTTACAGGGCAGAAGGGGCGAGTAGAGAGATATAAGGGAGGAAAGGGAAGATAATGTGACTCATCTTCTCGAGGTCTAGCCTGGTGTGGCCATGGAGAGTCCTGGGTAGAAGGTGTTTCTAGGTGTTAGGGACTGATACAGAGGAATGGGAATAAGCTAGAAGAGAGGGTGGAGAGGAAGGAGGAAAACTGAGTCTGCATGAAGGTTCAGTAGACGCCTCAAGAAACGGATATAGGGTAGAAGAGTCAAGTTTCAGTGGAGGCCCCATCAATGTGCAAAGGATAAAAAAGGTTTTCTCTAGTGGATTCTCGTTGGCTATATTAATATTAATCACACTTAAAGGTAGGCTCCATTTGCAGCAGTAGTTGGCCCACAGAAAATAAACACTCTAGTAATTTTTAGAGACCTTTTCCTTCATATGGCTCTGGGCAATTTTTGTCTTACTGGTCCTTTGCTCATATATTATGGTTATTTTTTATGTTTTCATGGTGTGTGTGTGTGTGTGTGTGTGTGTGTGTGTGTGATTGTGTGTGTGTGAGTATGTGTGTGTGAGTGTGTGTGTGTGTGTGTGAGAGTATGTGTGTGTGTGTGAGTGTGTGTTTGTGTGTGTGTGTCTTTGTGCTTTTTCTTTCTTTGTCTTCTGAATTTTATTTGTTTGCTTGTTTGTCTGCTTGTTTTCTAAGGAAAAGGCTTGGAGTTGGGTAAGTGAGGAGGATTTGCAAGAAGTTGGGGTGGGAATGGAAACATTGATCAAAATATATTGTATATATTTTATTTTTAATAAAATAGAACTGTACAAATTGTACAACTATATCTCTTTTTTTTCTTTTTAGAAATAAGTGTGGTAAGCGTAGTAAATGTCAATTTTCTTTGGGGGAAGATGCAAATGGATGGAGAGGTGTATTTGGGTCGGTGATTAATCTACCCATTCCAAAGAGAAACTGAACTAAAACAAGATGGAATTTTTACTTTCAGCTCTGCTCCTTTCTGTGTCTGATATGCTGAGTGACTCACTTCACTTGCCTGTAAAATGGGATAATTTTGACCAGTACAACAAGACACAAGACAGGAGATCAATATCTTAGGCAAGAAGTTAGTCCACTGTCATTTGTAGATAATATGACCATAATCTAATCTATTAAAGCACATCAGCTCAAAGATTTCCAAAATTAGTAAAAGAACCCAGTAAAATAGTTTGATTTAAGGTGAAGGTAAACGAACTACGCACCATGGAAAATGGTAGAGAAAGCGATGAGAAGACTTTTACAGCAGAAGGTCCACTAAACCCAGCCGCAAATAAGACGAGAAGTGCATGATACATTAGTGAAAAGTGCTTTCTACAAACTGATATAAAATAATATCTTCAACCATTAGCCTGGGGCTAGGCAGAGTAGGTATTAAATAATGGTGCTGAAGCAAAGGTGAATAAATAGGCAGAAATATGAAAGTGTGGGGTGAAGCATCACATGCCACAGAGCTGGTGATTCACCCAAATTGACACCATCACTTCCCTTGGCAAAAAAAAGCAAACCAATATAATATGGGCCAGAGAGCCTGAGCCCTAATGATATAGATGATCCTAATTTGGCAATTCCAGTAAATTTGCTGTTTCTTAAAAATAACACATGTAGTTCAAAACTTTTTTCTTTATTAAAGGGGGTGGCGGTGGATGATGATGGAAAACTACTTATTAAAATGTCAGATGGTGCCACAACAAATATGGGTTCAAGTAAAATTGAAAAGTATATATGTGACACACATGCATACACACAGGGAGAGAGAGAGAGAGAGAGAGAGAGAGAGAGAGAGAGAGAGAGAGAGAGAGGAGTTTTATGTATAGAAATATAAACACCACCAATTAGTAAGAAACCACAAAAATGCATCAAGAAACAAATTGGTGAAATTTCCATAATTAAGAATTCAAAACTCCACCAAACTTCAGACCTTACCACATATGTAAAACAATATTATATTCTAATTGCTTATAATTTGCTTATTTAAAAAAATGTCACGATATCCCATATCCATGCCAACAAAATAGCATGTGTAGTGCTTGATTGGGTCCCAAATTAAAAATTTAAAAATTTAAAGGACATTAAGTGAGGAAGTTTGGATATGTACTATAGAAATAGATGCCAGGTGATGTCACATATAAAAGACTGGCCTTTCCATTCAAAGTAAACACACTGAAGGCTTTCAAGTGTCATGATTGCCTCAGCTCGCCCTCAAACATTTCAACATCCACTTGAGGCAAGAAAGAAAGTAAATAAAGTGTTCTTCAGTGGTAAACCTGTAGATATGGATGTGGACGATACGGTAAACCTGTAGATATGGATGTGGATGATACAGTAAATCTGTAGATATGGATGTAGACAATACCATCCTTGCAGGGTTGAAATCAAAGATGGTCTTGGGTGGAGGCAGTCTTGAGTTTGCAACCGTGTGCGCATGTGTGCGTGTGTGCGTGTGTGCGTGTGCGTGTGCATGTGTGTATGTGTGTGTGTGTGTGTTCTTTCATCTGTGTTTTTTTTGCGGAGATCAGAGGTCCAATCTGGTACCTTCCTCAATCACTCTCTCTCTACCTTAGTTTGTGGGACAGGGTCTCTCACTGAGCCTGGAGCTCAGGGCTTTGGCTAGTGTGGCAGTCAGCATACTCCAGAGACCATACTAATTCTACCTCCCTAGTGCTGAATGTGAAGGCAAAGCTGTACACTGCTTTTTCTATGTCAGTGATGGAGCCTCAATTCAGGTCCTCATACTTGTGGGTCAAACACTGTCTACAAAGTAACCGTCTCCCAAGTGCAGCCACTCTGGATCCATGTGCATCCATTCCCTAAGTGCTGAAATTACAGGTCTATGCCACCAAACCTGGCTGTGAAAAATCCTTTTCAGCACAGCAATATAACAACCCATAGAGCATGTGTATGGGAATGCACACTTGAAGTACCCAAATTAAGGAAAAGAAAGTCAAACAAACTATGAGAAGCTGTGCCTCAACATTCGGCAGAAGGGAAGTACGTTAGTACTTGCAAGATTACAGAAGGGTAGAAAGTAAGAAACACACGCACACACTAATATATCATCTCAGTAAGTAAAGATGCTGGCTGTATTCTTTTTATATAATGGGATGGAATTAGAAGTTATTAAGGTAAAACGAGAAGCCAATAAAAACTCCCAACTGGGGGAAAAGAACTTTCCAAAGTAATTCTCATATCAAATAGGAATTTTAAACCGTAACTTCATACAGTTTAGAAATAGAACAATGGGTGTTCAGTGTTTGTGGGGTAGGGGCTAAGCCTGATTTTGGCATCTGAAAAGCCTGTGTTACTAAACAAAACACAATGACAAAAAATTAATTAAGCATTCTATAAAAAAGAAACCAGAGTAAACAGCACTAGAGCCAGATGGCTCCTCCAATGAGTCCTTTCAGTCTTTCAGGAGCCGATAAATCCCAGCTCTATAGACAATTACACAAAGCAGGAGAGAGAGAGAGAGAGAGAGAGAGAGAGAGAGAGAGAGAGAGAGAGAGAGAGAGAGAGAGAGAGAGAGAGAGAGAGAGAGAGAGAGAGAGAGAGAGAGAGAGAGAAAGAGAGAGAGAGAGAGAGAAAGACTATTTTCCTACATATTAGTTCAAAAGTAGTTAGCAAATTTAATGGGGGAAATGGCCATGAGAAAAGGATGAACCTGATGAACAAAACAGCTGTGCATGGGAATGCATGTGATAGAATCTATGAGTTTTCTTGAGAATGAATAAAGACTCAAATATGCATGCCCTCTTTCAGTATGGAAATGCTCATATAATAATTTCTGATTAAGAAATAGGTTTACTACAAGTTAAGCCAATTCACTTGAGGATTGTGTACAGAATGTGATTAAGTGATTTTTAAAATTCACATGGAAAGTTAAATGGGTTAAAATAGCTACGAATATCTTCTGAATATGAATCATTAGGAAGGCAAGATGTTAAAATGTTTAGTAAAGCTATAATTAAGATGAGTGCATGCTAAGTATAAAATTCAATAGAATAGTACAGGAAATAAATACCATTGGGTATAAACGTATGCACATATATACACACACTCACATAAATAACCATATATAAATATGTACACAAGCATACACTCATACACAGATCAGCACTTACCAGATATACAATCACACACTCATGCAGAGATACACACATATAACATACACACACACACACACACACACACACACACGCTCATACACACATACAAAGAGTCAATATTGCATTATCACATGTCAGTAGGTCTGGAAGAGATGTGTAATAAATGATATGAAGATAATATGCTATTTGGGTAATCTAAAATATGTTTAAAAGAGTGGTTATGGAGATATCCAACACTATAATAGAAGGGCCACATTTATATAGAGTTTAACTTTTTTGGCAACATCAATAGATATGTTAATGTAGAAGGGGGATATGTTTGCAGTGTCTCTCCTCTAGACAAACAGCCACAGGCAACTAATGACTACTGGAAGAAAGAATTAATCTCCCCAGGGATGAGTCCCTTATTGTTTATCTAATGCAAAGAGGTCAGCTTTGAAATTTTACACACACAAACACACACACACACACACACACACACACACACACACAAGGAAAGCAGACTCAGCAGGTTTTATTTTTATATCTTTGTGCACAATGCACATATGTATTTCATATATATAACAATGATAATTAAGAAAAAAAGCTATCAATGAGAAGGTCTTGTGAGAAGGTGACTGGGAGGAGCTGGGAAGAGGAAACCGAAAGAGTAAGATGATATGATTCTATTTCAATAAAAATGTAGATAGATAAACAGATAGATATAGATATATTACGTAGATAGATAGATAGATATAGATACATTAGATAGATAGGTAGGTAGGTAGGTAGATAGATAGATAGATAGATAGATAGATAGATAGATAGATTTAAAAACCAATATTTTAAATTTTGGTATAGCAAATGAACAACTTTCATTAGAAGTAAAATGATAACATTCCATGAACTATTTCAGTATTAGATGAGAAGTTAAGGTAGTTAGAAACATGGAAATACCATTAAAACATACAGTATCACATTTTTAATGAATGGAACCTTTCTATATTTTAGTGATAGAGTATTCTCTCTGACTGTATACTTATTTGCACATTAGTTGGTGATACTATTTAGTATGTAAAAAAGTTATCAGGTCCCTACCTAATCCCATGGTCCTATTCACTAATGTTGGGTGTGCATTAGCCTCAAACTTAAGGAAAGTTTATGCAGACTCAATAAAATTTGTTCAATGCAGTGTTAACTGCCAACAGCTAGGTGAGGCAGAATGCCGAAGGCATTGTTGGTTGGTGGTCCACGGTCCTGCAACATCCTTATTGCCTAGGGATATGCCGAGATTCAACACTTCAGACTCCATGCCAGTTTTACTGAACACCGAACTATTGTAGTCAATCGAAGGTCAATTCATTTGCACATTACACTCTGAAAAGAAGCAAGTGAAATAAAACTCTTCCTGGAGGGGCGGAGGTTCCTTTCTGAATTTCAGTTCTCTTTAGTAAACATTTAGTTTTGTGTTCTTGCTTACTGCTCGCCAAGTCTCCCAGCATTGCCTTTTTATTCAGATATCATGGGAAGCGATCACTTCAACCTCCTTCCATGCTCGCTCCAGAAATATCTTTGTTTTCTACAGTCACCTTGTATAGTAAGAAGAGCAAAGAAAAAGGAAAATGGTGAACAAGGTAAGTTCCAATATGATAGGGATTCTGGCTCCAGATATTGTGATCAAAAGTCATGGTGCTGCTCTCTGGAAGCCATCTACAGGGACAGTTTTAAGAATAATCAAAAGGATGTCTGGGATGTCTCTTCTTGCAACTAAGACACTTTGGAAAAGGAAAATTGTGAGGTGAGACTCCTCTAAGTTGTCTTAAAAAAAAAAAAGACCTTCTAAAATCAATTATCAAAAAATAAAAAAGGCTCTGGAAAGCTATACGGGGTAAAAGTAACAATTACTAATTAAGCATTAAATTAATCACAGTAGCTGGTTTAGTAGAGCCAGATGGGGCAAATAATTGCTGGAGAAGAATTATACCACCAATTAAAAGAGGTTTCCTAAAGGAAATGCAGTGTGGGAGGTGTCCACAGGAATGCAGTGCAATAGAGATTCCATATACGTAGAGAATGGTAGGTGTCAGGCTGACAGCCAAGAGCTGTAAAATCTGTGGGTTCTGGAATATCACTGTGGCTCTCTGAGAGTGTGGTGGGGGAACAGAGGCAGTAAGGGCCTCACCAAGTTATTTACATATATACCACATTCCAGAAATGTCTTTTGTGAATCTTCCTCAGAAATTTCTCAGATGGACTTCCATATTATACCCTGACCCCCGAGGACACCCCCCCCCCGAGGACCCCTGAGAACCCCCTTAGTGATTTTGTAACACTGGAATTGTTGTGCAAAGTAGAGTCATCGTAACATTCCACTAAAAGAGATTTGAAGGGAAAAATACAACAAAATATGCCATAGACCTTTCTCCAGGGAAAGGTCTCTTAGACCTAATCCAATAAAACAACTGCTAAGAACTTTAAGACTACTTTTACTTAATCCTTTAAAATCAGTTAATCTAGTGAGTGACATCACTTGCTAGTCACAGATACCACACCTAATGCCAGAAGTTGAGCATTTTTCTTTCTCCACTATAATCTCAACTTGTCCTGTGTTTTTCCTCTATCCAGAGGCCTCATATATGCATGTCCCAGGTAGAAATGCTAGTTTTCTTTATTTCCAAACAAATTCTCTTTTAGTAGACACCCAACTGTGGGTTTTGCTTGGCAAACATAAGAACAACTCTAATAGTAGCTACAAGTATTTCTTTGTGTTAACACACAGAGAGTAATAGTAATAGTGGCTTAAGCATGTGCCAAGACACTGGCACCTAACACTTCTTATCTTGTATTCTACAAAGGTCTTGGATAGGGTAGCAGAAGTATTCCTACTGTTAAGTACAAATCCTTGAGTGTGGATTAACTAATATTCCCATGAGACAATGGGTACTGTGTGCATAAATTACACCTTCTGCCTTCTGACCTTATGGTCTGTTATAAGAAATATTTCTGTGGTTGACACACATATCAAACTAGCCATATTTTTTTCTTGGGGTATTTTAAAATTAATTACTAATTAGTTACTTTACTTATTTTGAGATGTGATTTCACTGTACAACTCTGACTGGACTCAAACTCCTAGACTCAATGAACTCACTCAAGTTCCATTATTTCCTTGGAAGAGTGATTGACAAGTTACAACCATTCAACCATTCACGCTGCGATACCTGATCAACATTTTCTCCAAAATAAATGAAGTCTACCTGTCACTTTAAGGAAAACTGACAGCATTGGTTACCATGACATAATTGAGCTTTCAAGTGAAAATTAGAATTTGGAAAACTTGTATCTGTCACTGTGAACTTGAAAGTTCCTGGTTCCTACATGAGATTGGTGGTGATAGCAAATATGCAATTTGATATGCTGTGATGAAGCATATCACAGTATTTGGGAGATTTTCATAACTCTGACTGCTGTATAATGTTAGATAATCATTTGAGGACCAAAGGCTCATTCAAAGTGTATGACAGATAGGCATATTTAAATATAACTGAGTGAGAAACATTTGAAAATATAGCATCAAAACAAAAAAAAATTAGTTACTTTGCAACTAAATGTTAGGAAACTACCATTTTGAGTTGAATGTAATTAATACCAACTCCCCCATACACCACCACCACCACAAAGACCAAAAACAAAACCAAAAACAAACAAAAAGCAAAAAGCAAAAAGCCAATTATACTAGTGGCTATTAAAACACTTCTTTTGTTTCAAATTATGTGTGTCTAACATGAGACATGGCTGCCCCTGGCTGTACCCCCTTCCACTTCAAAGAAGATGGTGAGTATCAATAACCTCCATATGGAGTTGTTTCAATTGTGGCAAGCTAGTCACTGGGCAAAGAAAATGCTCTAACTTCAACTGCAGACAAAATGCTGCCCAGAAAGGACAAACAGATGCAGGGAAGTCCACGGCCAAGCTCTGCCAGACAGGGTAAGCAACTCCTTCATACTTCCTGAGTCACAAAAGGTCTGTCAGATATTCTGGCCCAGAAGAGGCTAAGATAGGTGTTCCAATGTTATAGAGACAATATTGGGAACTGTCTAGACAATCAGCTGTCTCTGTTATTTCTATAAGTTTTGGAAGGTGAATCCTTTCACTTTCTGTGTATTCAGGTCTCTGATTGGATTGAAGACTAGATAGTCATAGTCTTATAGAAGCTTAATTTGTTTAGGTTTTAGGATGATGTCCCAGGTCTAAGAAGATGTTTTTAGGTTAATAATATAAGTTAGGATAGAAAATGATTTAGATACAGAACTCTGAACTCACCAAGATAGGATAAGACAATAGAATACTTTGTCTAAGTTGATAAATATACCTTAGAGTTTTCATAGTTGTTTCCTAAATGCTATCTTTGTATTCAATTTATATTTGAAAGAAAAAGAGCCTTTCGTTGGACTAAAAGGGGGAATTGTAGGGAGAATACCGTGTGAATTATAAAGATGCATAGCCTATGTCCTATGGCTTAAGCAGGAAATAGAAGTGGGACATCTAGGGGAGAGAAGCGATTCTGGGACAGAACCAGGAAGGAGACAGATGCCGGTAACCAGTCACATGGCAGAATCTAAGCTAGAATAAATGGAATATTTCAGGTTATATCTGATCAGAGAAGAACCTAGCTGTACAGCCAAGGTATTTGTCAATATATTTTAAGTCCGAGTCTTATTTCTGAGAGTGTGGGGCTGGAAGGACGAACCAGGGCCTAATTTCAACACTGATGTTACATTTTTTTTTATTTGTTTCAACCCAAACAATTAAAGGTTAACTAAATGCAGAAGTTCATAGAAGAATCCAGTTATGCTCCATCAAGTCAGACATTTAAAAGATTTGAAAAATATGAAACTGTCCACCTCAGCCTTAATGCTCTGAAACTAAAAACATTTCATTGATATTAATATGTATTGGGTTGACCATTACGCTCTGTCTTATTGGTTCAAAATTGCTATGGAGTGCTGTGTCTACAGGATGTATTGTCACATTTGGCTTTGTTCAGTTTTACTTTTCTATAAACTAAAATGTATCAATTTTTAACTTTAATTTCTGATAAAGTAAATATTGACAAAGAAAACCCATCTTTAGATGAACAAAATGTCTTTGGGAACTTTTTACTGATTTGTAAAAGTTTGAAGAAGTATCAACTCGAAAGAAACAAGTGTATCTGACAGAATCACATATTTTAATTTTAAAATACTATCAAAACACCCATAATTAAAAACTTTTCATCATTGGCACTTTGCCATTTTGGGCAGGATAGTCTTGTGTTTGGGGACCTTGTCCTATATATAAATTATTAATTAATTCATCATTAATTGACTAGATTATACCTGTACCTCCAATCAAAATAAAAAGTATCATCCTATTGTCAGACATTATTTAAGGAACAGTGGAGTATAACCACTACCATGAAAAGTCAAGAAAATGTTAATAATATAAATATATATATATGAAAAATATATGTTACCAATGAGCCAAGAAATGTAAAACAGCAGTATGTTCCCATGCAAATGCATTAAATTAACAAAATTAATATGTAAATTACAACAACCTTTTGATAGATCTGTGATTGTGTCTTTGTTCAATAATTCATCAGATTGGTAGAAAAGAAATCTGTCAATGGCTTTCAAGTTTCATAAGTGGTTTTATGACCTAGGAGTTAAAAGAGCTTGTATGCTTTGGCACGTGCATTGAATTTGAACTTTGGCTCTGAACCTTTGTTACTATGTGGCCTTCTTAGTGTTGTCATTTGTAAAAACTGATGACAACAATGTCCCCATCAATTACTACTGGGAGCAGTGAGTTAGATAACAACGTAAGGGAGCTTCTACTTCAAAGTGGAAGATTTAGCGTATTCTATTTACCCTCCACTAAAATGAGAGTGACCAGTGGAAAACATAAATTCACAAGGAAAAGAACAGGAGGAGTAAGGAGTCAATATTGAAAGCGGGGTCCCCACGCTGTGGTGTGGGGAGCCCAGTGTCTGTCCCTTCAGGCAGGAGACGAGAGGAGACTCCATAAAATTGAGAAGTTGGATGCCTGCACTTCCAAACCAGAGTGCTTGCTGCCTCTCAACTTTTCCCGCCTTTCCTTCAGTATCAGCTACTCAGCTTACTGGTTTTGTACCTCCCCCAAATCAAAATAATATCTCCAGAGGCTGAGTGGTATAAACAGGAATGAGGGAAAGTATCAGGACACAACAAACGCCTCTTTAAATGAAATATGAGCGAAATTATATAAGGATTGAAATTTCATGGTCCTTATTTTCCTAGAATATATAAGTAAATGGCTTTTTTAAAGACAGGCATTCATCTATCGCTTCTGGGGCTACATTCTTATTGGCTAGTATTGAACACACTGAAATGGGGAGTCTCTGTGGGCAGAAAAATAATGTCTGATTAGTTTAATTAGATATTACCAAAGATAACAGATAATCATACAGCTCATGATGAGTCAGACAAACAAAAATTCCCTCTACACAAGAATAGAAGGGTAAGAGGCAGTGTAGCACAGTGGTAAAGTGAAGGTTGTCAAGTGTAGAGAGACAGGTTATTAAGTTTTACAGCAGCTGTGCAGTCTAGGATATATTAATTAACCTTTCTATAGTTCAGACTCCACTCCAACAACTGTAAAATAAAGGGGAGGTGTTCCAGTTCATCCTGTATATGTACACAACTTCCCCCCACCACCACCCCTCTGTGTGTGCATGTATGCACAAGTGTGTATGAAAATATAAAGGTCAAAGGTGGACATTGAGTCTTTGCTGATCAGTCTCCGTCTTTAGATTAAAAGGGTGTCTATCACTGAACCCAGAGCTCACAATTTGAGATTGATCTGGGGGAATTCCTCCTCTCCCCATCCTGTTTGCTCCACCATAGGCTGGTCATCAAGCCCACAGAGCTCCACCATAGGCTGGTCATCGAGCCCACAGAGCTCCACCATAGGCTGGTCATCGAGCCCACAGGGCTCCACCATAGGCTGGTCATCGAGCCCACAGGGCTCCACCATAGGCTGGTCATCGAGCCCACAGAGCTCCACCATAGGCTGGTCATCGAGCCCACAGAGCTCNGCTCCACCATAGGCTGGTCATCGAGCCCACAGAGCTCCACCATAGGCTGGTCATCGAGCCCACAGAGCTCATACATGATACCAGTTATTAGAAGTTCCTTCCTCTGACTTGCAAGGCATTTTTTTTGTTTTTTGTTTGTTTGTTTGTTTGTTTTGTTTTTTTTGTTGTTGTTGTTTTCCCCCACTTCTCCAACCTCCTCACAGGTCTTATTTGACAGAGTTATGATAAGAATTAACTAAGTGAGTTAACATATGTAAATGATTTACCTCCTGGCACTTAGTAAGCTTTAAGTAAATTGCATGATGCTATATTAAAAATAGTTTACTGCTTGGCTCTGAAGTAACCTGCTTTGATGGAATTGTAAAATTAACTATTACGTATGTGGTTATATTTTTTTAAAGTGTAGGGGATAATACCACTGGGAAGATGGAAGGGAGAGAAGTATTAAATGGCTTAGGACAGGTGAATTTTCATCTATCATAGCAGGAAGTAAACAGATAATATCTTTAATCAATAATCTTAAAATAGAGCATTGTGTAGTAGTACGCCAATTCCTGGAAGAAATAGCTAAAACCTGAAATACAGTCACCCCTGGGGCAGAAAAGGGAGGGGCTGTAAATCATGGGGCAGGGAAGGGTTTTGCTATTTGATTTTCTAACTAAGTGTACTTATTAGTTTGAGGTTTTAAATTAAAGAATGAAAAGGTTAATGGATCTAGCAGACTGTCAGTACCTGCATATGAGAATAGACATATTGTACCATACTCTTTCATTCTGTTCATCTTAGTAATTCCACTCCTGGGGACTGTTTTTTCTATTTAAAGGTACAATAACAAAAGAAAAATATGAATAAATCCATTATAGTTGAGTTCTTTATAACAACAAATAACTGGAAATGACCCAAAATTTCAACTCTATGAGAATAGCTAAAAATTATGCAAACGCATGAAAGAATCTTATAAAGCAGCTATGTAAATTTATTATTTCAGGTGGCTACCCATTGGTTAAAATCACACACACACACACACACACACACACACACACACACACACACACACACAGAGGAAATCAGAATCCTGATAGAGCAAGGAGAGTTAGCATGTCTATGTTGTGCTGAGCTAAGTCCCCTGCACTCCAGAGTCCTTAAAGGGATATTTTACTGCTCTTTGGCTCACTGTGTACAAGGATTTTGTTTTTAATCCCCAAACCTGAAGCTTCTTTTTGAGCTGTGACACTTGTACTTCACCTTCATGCTTCCGTTCAGACAGAACGCATCAGCACACTTGAAACCACTAATAGCAAAGGGAACAGGTATCTAGGAGTCTTCCCTAAGCATAGTCAGATTCAGCACTTGCAATTTTTTTCTTCTCAGTTGTGGCACATTCCCCAACTAATCAGTAAAGATACCTATGTAAATTATGTGACAGCATTGAGAAACTCTCAAGATATAGCACATTAAAACCTGTGTGGTCCTATAAGCCCCTCAGTGTCTAATGAGCAGTGCCTAAAGAGACAAGGTAGGTGGCTTCTTTTTCTACTTTGCTGCAAGGTTATAAAGGTAAAATAAAAGGATGTCTGGGGCATTGCCAACCATAGCTCCTGCCCAGAGCAGGTACACAACAAGATCCAGCTAGGTGTGGCTGGGTATCTGTGACTCACTCCTAAATTCTGGATCTCAAATTTTGGTGTACATTATAGAATTTTTGGAAGTCTTGCTAAATTCCAGATTCAACTTTAGGATTTCTGATTCAATAGGTTTTGGGTGGGGCTCAAACACTCGTGTGTGTGTGTGTGTGTGTGTGTGTGTGTGTGTGTGTGTGTGTACATGGGTATATGTGCATGTGCGTACAGGTGAATGTGTACATTTGTGCACATGCCTAAAGAGTCAACACCTGATGTCTCCCTCTGCCACTTTTATCTTCTTATCTTTCTTTCTTTCTTTCTTTCTTTCCTTCTTTCTTTCTTTCTTTCTTTCTTTCTTTCTTTCTTTCTTTCTTTCTTTCTTTCTTTCTTTCTTTCTTTTCTTTTCTTTTCTTTTCTTTTCTTTCCTCTCTCTCCCCCCTCTCTCCCTCCTTCCCTCCCTCCCTTCCTCTCCCTCTCTTCCTTCCCCTCCCTCTCTTCCTTCCTTTCTTCCTGTCTGTCTTTGTTTCTTTCTTGTCTGTCTGTCAGTAAGTCAATTTTTCTGTCTGTCTGTCTGTCTTTCAGTCATACTCTAATGGAACTTGGAGTACCTAGATTGGATTGAATTGTCAGCAAATCCAGTGTTTCTCCCATCTCAGCCTACACAGTACTGGGGTTTCCCGAGTGTGTTATCACATCTGTAGTTTTATGTGGGTACTGGGATCTGAACTCGGGTTCTCATGCTTGTGCAACAAGCACTTTACCAACTGAAGCATCTCCCTGGACCCTCCAACATTTGATTTTAATGAATCCCCGTGTAATGCTGAGAAATCTAGATCAAAACATATAGACACAAACTTTAACCAAAACCAACTGGGAGCAAGATAAAGACTTTGGGGAGAGAGAAACATTTCTCAACCTGAGGTTCCTCATCTGCTTTGATCTTACTAGGGAGAGCCTTGGAATAAGGTCACTACTCTCATACTATCCCTCTCAAGCTGTTTAACAAGGCTCCCCTGGAGTCTGGACCTCAACCCAGCTTCCCGAGTGAACTTCCTGCACTATGAACAATGACAGACAGCCCTTCCCCATCCTCCTGAAGCCTAGGTGCCAATGCAGAGGCCGCCCTTTTAGGTTCCAAGAAATTATGCATTCGTTATGGAGGAAATTAACACCTCAAAGCAAACTATAATTAGGAATTCTTCAATTCAGTTTATGCTTTTTCAATTAGGCACTCTATAATTTTAATCATGGGAGCATTAACATGTTTCTGTAATTTATATACCTGTGGTATAATTAAGCCTGGGAAACACATTGCTCCAAACCTGAATGGAAGTGATTGTTTTCCCTCACACTCACAGCTCCACGGGTCCCTGATGGGGAGACAGTGCCAATTTTAACAGAGCCACTTGTATGCTGTGGAGGCCAAAGAGAACTCTCTGGCTTGGGGGACCTATGAGCTTGTCACAGACCGTGCATTGTCTTTTGAACCTGGCCCATGTGTATACATCTGTATGCCAATCTTTCCACTCCTTCCATGACTTTACAACTATGTCACCACTGGAAACAGTTTTAAACAATTATCCTTGGGAAATCTATTCAATTAAGCAGGGGCAGGGTGTCCTGCCAGAGGAGTCATAACCTGTGAGCGGTGGGAAGGAGATGGCTTAGAAATGAACAGAACAGGAAAGCAACCCTTAGCCTGGGCTGGTACCCTACCCCTTTCCAACATCTAGTCCTCATCCCACTTTTCCTGACTCTGTTATTCATAATTTCATCTCTCCCTTCTGGCCACAAAGCAAGGCCCAAATCCTGCCTGCACAGTAGTTCTCTTGGGAGTCTGAACAGTTTTGCCAATTCAAGGAATTCAGAGGCATGCTGAAAGTTTTTGTGCTTATTCAGACTGAACCTCTGAACTTTCTGAAGGTTAAAAACCTTCGTTTTTTTTCCCCCCTTCGTCTTCCTACTCTCCCCACAATAGCAAATTCAGATTTGCTGACTGCAATGAAAGGTAAAGGAACATAATCAAAACTGGCCCAGGGGGACAATGCATACAGATTCCAGCCCCGCTGAGTGACGTGCCCATACAGCCGCAGCATGTTGGCATTCGATATATTTTGTCTGATCTAAGAAAATATAGAACTTTTTTACAGAGTGAAAGTTGGAAATGGATTTGTCTCTCTCAGGCTGCTCTAGCCTGCTACTAAAGAATACAGATTTGTTTGGGGTCTGATGCTCAGCTTCACCGCACATCCATCTTCTACCTACGCCCCAACATCTGCATAGACGCAATATATTAAGATTCACCATCAGCATGTGCCAACACAACATGAATTATTTCAGACACCAGCCATTGTCATCATCATCAGAACACAGGGGTGTGTTTTTAGCCCCCACGTAGACAGGAATAGAGGAACACACTGGCAGATTCTAGATCAGCTCTTATGAGCTAACACTGTTATCTGAATGCTGAAATACATTGCCATCAAGACACAGGGTTCTGAAATCTGCAAAGCCAGCCAGGGTGGTATCCCGGCAGAATGTAAAACAGCTGCTTCTTACAGCTTAGCCACAAGCAAATGTCAGCACCATAGAGAGCCTACCTGATTCTCTGTATAGGCTCCTTTCTCCACCTGGGCCACCTATTGGCTAAATCACTAGTTCGCAAGGGTGGACCAGCAGGATCAGCATTGCCTGGGAACATATTCTAAAGGCAGTTTCTTGGGCCCCATCTTTCCATCCCTGGACACAGCCAAGAATCTGCAAGTGGACTAGCTCTCCAAATAACTGTATGTTTTACAAAAACTTGAACCATATGGAAATTAACCATGCCCTAAACCAGTAGTTCTCAACCTTCCTAATGCTGTGACCCTTAAATACAGTTTCCCCCCAGCTATAAGATTACTTGGTTGCTACTTCCTAAATGTAAATTTGCTACTGTTATGAACTGTAAATACCTAATATGCAGGCCTATCTAATATATGACCCCTGGAAAAGAGTTTTTGGGACCCCCCCCCCCAAAGGAGTCACAATCTATGGGTTGAGAACTGTTTTATGTTAAGAACCATTTGAGAACAGGTTTAGAACATATACGTTATCCCTAGGAACGTGCTATGCAGGGGGAAAGCTCCAGTTCAGTAGGTCAGGGTCTCAGCAGTAAGTAACCCAAAAGCAGGACTCATTATTCTGAGGAACCTCATGTCTCATGCCTAGCTTTACACTGTACCCATTATCCTGTCCCTCACTCATGAAAGGCTCTCTGGACTTTATCTGTATCCTCAAAAACCTGCATCAGCAATACGATTTGAAACCATGGCCTCTTTTTAGCCAGCACAGCACAAGGTGAGACCTTTATACTATGATAGAAATAATGTTCAATATAATATCCAATACCTATGGACAATGGATCCTGTAAATGTGGCTGATGAAACTAATGAGCTAATGTTTTCTTTCATATATTTAACTTAAATATCCACCTATCGTGGCTACTGTATTGTACAATTCAGATCTAAATCCATGATCTCAAACTCTTCTTCTCTTATTTGGGCTGTTACTTCTTAGTCTCAAAATGGCTACTTTTTTTTTATAGGTTTACAAGCTTTTAAAAAAAAATGTGGTCCCAAATGGACACCTACATGGAAATACAGTAGCCAAACAGCAACACCTAAGCCGCTGCAGCCAGCTTAGTAAAGGAAAGGGGAAGAAAAGCATCAATTTCTTCTTCCGAGCCATACAGACTGTAAGCTTTCTGCTATTCTTTCCCTACCAAAACTCCAGAGTCTACAAGATGATCTCCCTCTCTAACCAGCTCCAGGCAGGTGGAACTGACTTTGTGCGGTGTGTGTGTGTGTGTGTGTGTGTGTGTGTGTGTGTGTGTGTGTGTGTTTTCCAGAAGAACAAGCTAGCAAATGCCTGTGCTAGCTCAGGAATAACACCAATAGATGAGGATATGGAAATATACTAGGTGAGGCAGACTTCAAAGTCTGACTTTGGGCAGCTGCAGAGAGATACTGTGAGCCATTCCTTATCAGTTGCTCAAAATCTGAGAGACAGCAGGGGTGCAAACTGTCCTAGGGCTGAGAGCAGTATGAGATGTAGATGCCAGTAGAAAATAAAAGTTGGGGAGAGATGGGAATGCGGAGAAGGGATATTGGAGTCATTGCTACTCTGACAGCTACTCTGCTAAGTCTGACATTGCTACTCATGAGTCCACTCCCCATACTCAGTGTGGGAGGGTAAACATAAAACTCCATCTACTTATACAGCCCTCCTGCCTTTCCACAGTCTATTGCTCCTCAACATATCACCTTGAATCCATTACCACACATCTCTCATCATTGTGCAGTTATCCCATGGGAAGTTTTGTTATTATGGCCTACCTTCTAGCATCTTATCTCTAGACCATCATTCCTTGCTGCTTTTTCTTTTCTTTTATCATGTCTCTGCCTTTTATAAAGATTCGCTGACAATAGTGAGATCTTCCAGGCCTCAGCATCTCTTCTACATGCATTACCTGCCTTTATATTTTTAAGAAATCCTTTCTTATATTTTGTTGTATGAATGCATATGTGTCTGTGTGTGGTTGTACAGTTTCACGTGGATGCTTGTGGGGGGCCAAAAGAGGGTGCTGAGTCTTCAGGAGCTGAAGGTACCAGCTGTTGTGAGCTGCCAAATGTGGGTGCTGTGAACAGAACCCTGGTTCTCTGCAAGAATAGCACCAGTAGCTCACTGCTCAGCCCCTACCTTCATATTATTTTTAAGCAAGCCTCGCCCAGATGTTTCCGGTTACAGCACTTCGGTTAACTTTCGTATTGTCCCCAGTTAACATATACATCTCTTAAATTTTCTTTTCATTTTAAAGCATTATGTGTATGTGTATGTCTCTGTGTGGGCATGTACATGTGAGTGCAGGTGCCCATGGATGGTGTATGTGTATGTCTCTGTGTGGGCATGTTCATGTGAGTTCAGGTGCCCATGGATGCTGTATGTGTACGGCTGTGTGTGGGCATGTTCATGTGAGTGCAGGTGCCCATGGATGATGTATGTGTATGGCTATGTATGGGCGTGTTCATGTGAGTGCAGGTGCCCGTGGATGGCAGAGGTGGCTCATCCCTCTGGATTTGGAGTTATACTCAGTTGTGACCTGTCTGCTATGGAAGCTGGTAATCTAACTTTAGTTCTTTGCATGAACAGTTGGTACCTTACCACTGAGCCACCCCTCCAGTCCTCTTTCTTATTTTCTATTAGAGGTTAAAGTAAAAATGTTGGCCGTTTCTTCTTTTTTTCTTGTAATTGGTTTCTTTAACTTTCTCGTTTCATAAAGGAGGTTATAATCTAACCATGCTAACGTGGGTTCCTTTCTACTTCTTCACAAGCCTAGCCTCTTCCATCCCTCGAGCTGTCCCTTGGTAGAGCATCACAGAACTCTCTCCTGCTGCCCCCCTCTTCACTGTCCTTGAACTGTCCTTGAGTGTGGTCACGCTCTTTGCTGGATTTTCAGACACCACAGAGATGTTGAAGTTTCCTAATGCAAACCTCTGCTCAGACGCCTCTCCGGCACCACAGACGTTTAGAGCTTAAATAGCCCCTGTGGTAGGAGGTGAACATGGCAGCCACTCTCTTCTCTCCATCCTGGCAGCAACAGCTCCAGTCTCCATCTCTCCAGATGGCAGACAGTTCAAAATAGAACACGCTCCCTCTTCGTGTTCCATCGACTGCTCCATTTAAAATACTCTCCTCCAAACACCTGTTTTTTTTTCCCCTCCCTGGTTTGAGACTGAGTAATATAATCCAAAATCCCAACACCAGAGCCAGTGCTTGGTAAGCTGGATTGCTGGGCTGCAGAGTGAGGGCAGAGGTGGGCAGGGCTGGTTTATAATGGGAACTCAGCAGTGTAGCTAAGCTGAGCCCAAGTGAATGCAAGCCATCTATATTATTCGAGTGTTACCTTTCTTCCCTGGTGGTTTCCTGTAAAAATCGTCCTTTCCTTAAAGAGATAATCTTTAGTACATATATCCAAGTTATGCACGCTGCTATAGATGGGTGATAGATACACAGATAGTAAGATAAGGAGAGATGCACAGAAATTACCATAGCGAAGCGAATCAACATACCCACAGTTCCACACACTTTGCCTTTCTGCTTTTTTGCTTTTTGTAATAAGACTGAATTATCTGTCTGCCTGTTGTTCTTTGGTTCAACACAGGACTGACCCATCTCCTTTGGTGGTTCCACACGTCATGTCTCTAATTAAAATGGTATATCCCTTTAGTGCCATACTTAGACTGTGGGAAGAAAATACTACAGCATGCATCCTCTTATTCCTCATTTCCATTGCTGCTTCTTGTATCTGGCTTCTCATGTTCCCTAATCCGGTATGATACAGTCCCGGCATGCTTTTGGGCACAGATACAAACAGTGTTAGTTGCTTACAGAGCTAAATCTTCTTGCAGGTTATATGAAATACCTCTCATCTCTACCAAATGCTCCTTGCGAAGCAGGGCACACAGAACTCCTCATATTTAGTCCCTAGCAAAGGTGGCCAGGAGAACCGGGGGGAACTGAACAAAACAAACACGGCTTAGAGAATGATTGTAATTGCTGTCTCTCATCTACCTCCATGTGAACTGGGACTTACAAACTCCTCAGGCTGCCCCATGCTAATAAATCCTCCAAATTTTCATTTCTTTTTCCTAATTGGACACAATCATATGCTGGTGTCTGAGAATCAGATGGTAATGATTCCAATTTTGCTCGCTGTAGCTCCACGGACCAGCAAAACCCTTCTGTGATTGTTCCGTGTGCTCTCACCCTGGGCTTTGCCGTTATTAAAGGAATCCTGGAGGAAATTTGGCAACAGTTTTCTTTTCTTTTTTCCCAGTAAAGTTTCTTCATTCTTTAAAAGTTGACAGGGTCTCCAATTTTTACTGCAACTAATCACCCTGCACTTCAGAATGTGTGGTCCTAACTTGATGTGCCTGTCAATTGTATGAGACCCAGAGAGTCTCATCCGGGAGTAAATAGAACTTGCTATGACCTTGGGAAGCCATTGGCAAGATACACTGACTTCTAGTGTTCAGTCTTATATACTGTTGGATGATCCTACAGGCTGGAGCTGCTCCACGCCTACAGATGCCATAACAGGTCACAAGTACTAACTTTTCTCGTAGATGGCCCATGAGAAGTACCCAGGATGCCTCTGTAACACCTACCAGGTTCTTGAGCCCACTGGGTTGCCAGAGTACCTACATTGTTATCAACCCCACTTGAGGGTCAGAACACATGCAGTATAGGGACATCAGCTTGAAGCAAGAACAGAAGATAATCTTGCCTGTGACCACCTATAGCTGGGGGTAGTGTGGGGCATTTCCTCCTTTAACAGTCACACACATATACATATATGTATATGTATGTATATGTGTATGTGATACATGTGATATGATATACACATGTTTCCACTTACTATCAGACAACTTGAGGATCACAGAATTAGGTACCTGGTCCAAAGCTACCCAGTGAAACTGCTGATAAAGCTGAGTCTTATCCTAAAAGCCTTCCCTGTCCTATTGTGTCCAACTGAGAGGCAGATGTGATGGGGAGAACATATTGGTCTCAGGTTGTGTTCTGACCTAGCTCCTGTCGCCAGAGAGCCACAGTCACTGACACAGATTCCACACACAAGTCCTGACAGGAGATTGGTAAAGGCAGAGGGCAGCACTGGAAGAGATGGCACATTCTTCACTGAGGATGGGGGCAAGACAGTCTGGGATGTGGCAGCTGACCTGGATGCCGGAAAGGTAATGGCATACCTGCAAAGTGACATTAACAGAAGCCAGTCACACAGACGACAAAATGTGGGCATCTACTAAATATCCTTCCTAAATCTCATGATGAAGTCCAAACCCAGGGCAGAGAGAGACCTTCTTGCTCTAGTCCCTGTTTGGCCCCTCCTCTTTCTGCCTCACCTCTTGCCCTGCTCACTGACTACATAGGGCTCTTAGAACATCCCATGTACCTTCTCTGTATGGACTCTAGCCTGCATTCATTCCTCTCCCAATCTTCTCTCTCCCATTAAGTACCCTTCATTCTATATACCTCAATTAGGCAGGATTTTCTCCAGGAAGCCCTCCAGCTTCCATGCCCAGGAGGCTCATGCTGGATACCTCTCATGAGAATCCTTAGCTACGCACCCACCCTCATAGCCTCTTTTTGTCTTTTTCATACTTGTTTGCTCTTACCTAACTGCAGTATCCCCCAAAGAAGACTAATGGAAGGCCAATAAATGCCTTTGGAATGCTTGCTATCATTAGCCACTAGGGAAATGCAAATGCAAACGACAGGGAGGTATCATCTCACTCTATTTAGAATGGCTGTTATCAAATTTGAATGAAAAATAATGTGGCATGGATACGAAGTAAAAGAAACTCATAAGAAAACACAGGCAGCTCCACTCTATGGCCGTGCTCTCCCACCCCAGTACACATTGCCAATGGAAATGACACAGAATCAGCCTGGATGCCCACCAGCCGATGAGCGAAGAAAGTGCAGTGTATCTACCCAATGGAGAGCTACTCAGCCATGAAGAAAGATGAAATCCTGTCATTTGAAGGAGAGTGAATGGAACTGGACAAATGTGTGCCAAAGAAAGGAAGCCAGACACAAAAGGCATGGACCGGATGGTCTCTCTCATAGCGAGACTCCCCAAGCCATGCAGAATGGTGGTAGCTAGAGGTTGCATGCCAAGGGTAGGTACAGAAAGGTTGGCTTTGATCAGTGTGTGCTGTGCCAGTGTTAAAATATCACACTGATCAAAAGTGAGCACCATAAAACCAGCTGGTTCCTCTGTACAGCAGGGATGCATCAAGTGCTTGACAGACAGCCACATGCGGTCGGCGGAGATCCGACCAGATAGCTCACAAAGAAGGGCATCTTCATTGTCAGAGGAAGATCTGTCTGAGAACTATTCTGTTTAGGAAGAGAAGGAAGCTAACAAAATGCATGGCCTTAGCATCTGGAATCCACAAGGTAGGCACGACAAATACCCTGAATTAAATAATCACATGCTTTATTAACTACGTGTTGGGGTTTTTGTTTGTTTGTTTATCTGCTTCATGCTTGTGTTTTTATTTGTTTGTTGGCATCTACTATTGGCTAGATGTTATTCCAAGTTAAGAAGGCCCAGTGGCACCAAGACTTCAAGTGTCTTAGGGTCAAGACAAGGGAATCTAAAACAATAAAACAACAAACAAACAAACAAAAAAAAAACCTCAAAACAAAGAAAGCTTACAGATGCATAATGTATTCATAACACAGTGAAAAGCTCAGGATTGAACCAGGAAGGAATCACATGGGTTACTGTTGTGTAAAACCTGGTAAAGGGGCAGAGTGAATTTAAATGAAACGAGAAATAAGGTTAAGGGCAGATGCTGACAGGCCTTGAATTTCATGCTAAGAAGCTTGAACTTAATGCAATAGAAAACCAGTGACCCATTTAAGAATTTTAAGCAGGGAAGCTAACTTGATCCAATTTGTGCATCCCAAGGACCACTCCAGCAGTTTGGTGGGGGGGACAGACCCAAGACAGAGATGCTCTTGACAGACATGAGGCAGGGCACCTAGCTGGCCAGGATAATGGGTCTGGCAAAGCCGTATTTCCAACCAGGGCTGATCTGCAAACCAGGGGACAATGCAGGAGAATGAGTGGAAGAGATAGGAGACCAAGAAAAGATCCTTGCAAGAATGTCTGCTGTAGCTGGGGGAGCGTCTCCCACAGATTTTTTTCGCAGACCCCCATCCTCCCTCCCCACCCCACATCTCACTGCAGGGACTGCATTATGGGTGATTAATTCATGGCCAAGTTACTTTCTTATGAAGGTTACCACAGATACATCAGCGTGACAGGTGGGGCGTGGGGGAAGAAGGTTCAGTGTGTTCGAGTCAGAGCTGAATATTAGATTCCAGTCACCATTTGATTGATCTTTTAAGCAATTCTGGGATTCTGTCACTTAAAAACCAATAAATCTTTGAAGGCCCGAGGAGAGCAATACAAAAGCAATAAATCTCCATTGTGGAGTATTAGAAAAATAGGCCAAGCTGCCGAGTTGGTTTGGCTGGAGGGTGCAGGAACCTCATGCAGTCAGCTCCATGATGCACATACACACCCCCTTCTTGCTCTGAACTCTCAAAGGAGTCAAACCTGGGAGGCTTCCAAGGAGTGGGAGGCTGGAATTTGGCCCCATCAGCAGTTAAGCAGTGTGGGTTGGAGGAAGAAAAGACTGCCTAGGGGCCTGGAGGCCAAGGCTTAGGGATGAATCTATGAGAATTAAAATAGGAAAATACATAGAGGGATAGATTATAGGCTGGGGCTATGCAGTCCAGACTTATAGGGCACACCCCTTGTCCCCAATATTATACCCAACTGGCAAAAAAATCGACACTATACAGCACCCCCTAAAATTCTTTCAAGTTTCCCTTGACCCAGTAAGACTATAAGCCAGAACTACTGGGGAAGCAATGAACTCAGACTCTGATCTAAGTTCAACTACCTGATAGTTACATGAGTTATCAATGGGTCAGGATCTAGATGACTGGATGGCAAATCTCTGTAAGGGAGTTTCTAGACTGTGTTAATTGAGGTGTAAAAAAGCCCTATCCTAAATGTGGGGAGCACTGTTCCACAGGCTGTGGTCTTGAGTTGATAGAAGAGGAGAAAGTGAAATGGGTACAGAGCTCATCATTCTCTGCTTCCGGACTGTGGATACAATGTGACCAGCTGCCAGGGTCTCCGGTCATCATGACTGTACTACTTTTAAACTGTGAGCCAAAATCAATTCTTCCTTCTTTAAATTGTTTTGGTCAGGAGTTTTGTTACCATGGGGAGAAATTAATAAAACACTGGACCTTGAGCCAATAATTTAATATCTCAGACTTCAATTTCTCTCCCCCTCTGTCTAAAATAGAGATGGTATTTCCCAACTAATTAACCTACCAGAAAACTTAGAGTGAGGGCATTCAACAGAAATAAAAATATTATCAATTGTGAAGTCTTTTTTGTATGCTTGTATTGCATTTATATTTTTGATTTGATATGGGGGAATAGGGGCACATGAATTTGAATGTCAGGGGACAACTTGCTAGGCATCAGGTCTTTTCATCTACCATGTGGATTCCCAGGAATTGAACTCGTATCATTGGGTTCAGTGGCAAGCACCTTTACCTGCAGAGCCATCTTGCCAGACAAAATTTTTCTCTTAAGCATGGCTCTTTTCACACTGACATAATATTTGTGCTTATTTACAGGGTACAAATGATAATTCAATACCGGAACACACCATATATCATGATTGAGTTAGGATAATTGGGCTTCTGAAACATGTCATTTCCACATGTTGGGATCTTTGACATTTTTCTAGTTATGTGAAACATGTTATATATTATTGTCTGCTACAACTACTGTACTGTGCTAGCAGGCATTTGGACGCTTCTCTCAATAACTTTAAAACATGATTCAAGGCATCTTTGGCCAAATGCCTGAAGCAAGCTGGGGGGCGGGAATGCTCTCAAGTTGTAGAGCATCAAGCTGCTTTTCTTACCAGCTTACAGAGTAGCACAGTTCCTGTTTTCCTGTGTGTAGCTCATCTCTCCATCATGTTCACAGGTACTCCCAGTCTGTACAGTTGGCTCACTATATCCCTTGATTTGCTTCATGGTTTTGTTTGTTGATATAGGTGTTCATTGTCTCACCTCCATGACTTATTCTATGGCAGACTTACACAAGAATAAGTCTCAAGAAGGCAGAGTAAGCTGTTCTTACTCCATGCTATACCATGTTAGTTCACTTCACTACATAGCAAGTGCTCAATAAACACCTGTTGTGGCCAGCTGCCTCCAAGATGCATATCCTATGCTCAGGACTGATGGCCAGGTAGAAAGGGGTAACTGAGATATACAGTAGTATTTGGGCTCTCAGAACAGTTGTCCTGAAAGGCCTTCTCTCTGTCGTTTCTCAGTCTCCTCCCCTTCTTGGCAAATGCCCAGGCACTGGTCTGAAAATAAATCCAGAGACAGAGCGTACGCCCACTCTCAGTGAACCAGAGCCTTGAGGAGGAAAACAGCCAGAGATGTCTAGACACCAACCATTTCCCCTTTGAGCAGTGACATTTCCTTCCATTTCTCGAGATGGAAATGTCAGCAAACTATGCCATGCATACCATCCTCCTAGTAAGGTGGCTTGGTTCAGTCAAATGAACATGGGGTAAGGGTCAGAACTGGGCTTCTGTCTTGCCTGGTCTACTTGTTTCTTGGTATAGATCAACTCATCAGCTTCTGTTTGTTTCAGTTTCCAAGTCTTAAAACTGGGAGACGCTTTACAGACGTCTGATGAACAGAGTGCTGTATAGATGATGGGTATGCAGCAGTATGATGTGGTTCCTTCAATACCCTCGTTTCTGCACCTGAGCTTCCTGGTTTGAAAATGAAAATACCATCTCAAGGTCTATATGGAAAACTAAATGTGTCAGAGCAGCTAGAGAGAAAGCAGGGGATGGGGACCTTGGTCTGAAATGCCAGCGTCTGCTTTGGATTATTAGACAAAAGACAGTTTTTGCCATGCTGTAGCGAGAGGCCCATGAGCAGCACCCCAACACATGGAAGGCCATGTTCCCAGGGCCTAGTAAAGAGGGTCATCCCCCAGTCTTCAGACTAGGCAAAAGCTTCTGCATTTCTGTGGCTTTACTCTGTTGCCCCCATCACATACTTTCTGGGTAGAGTTGAATGAAGGGTGAAAATGAAGGTCAGGACTATCTATCTCAGAAGCCTCCTCTGGGCTTGTCTCCCGGCTCCCGGGGCATGCAAGGTGAGGCTGCTAAAAAGCCAATCCCTAGTAGATCCCCATGGCTCTCAAATTAGCCTGAGCCTCCCAGACACACCGTTTCCTATCCATCTCCCCACCCCCAGCTTGCTCTTTAGTTTAAAACCAACTTAACTAGGCATGGGTGCTTTGATTTTAACAAGTCACCCTTCTCCTGGATCATACTGGACGCTTGTAACAAGTCAAACTTTATTCAGCACAGTGTCACCTTCTCTGGGAGTTCATTCTCAGGGTTTATAAGTCCTGTGAAGATTTCCATGAGGCATCATAGCATTGTAACTGTGTCATATGTCTGTCTCTGTTACTCTAGTCTGAACAACAGCTCCCACATCCCATTCATTATATAAAGGGACCTGGTCCATGCTTGCTGGGTTGAATTGAGCGCATTTGGAAGTTCCACCTAACATTCTACTTATTTTGGTGGACCGAGGGCCCGAGGCCTGGAGTTTTGAGCAAACCCAGCAGTCAACACTTTTACCTTACACAATGAATGAATGACAACCCATCCTGACAGCTATGACCTTGCCCTGGTCAACCTAACTGATAAGATTCTGTTCTTGGTGCCTGGGTGCCCATTTGAGCCCCAACAAACTCTCACTAAAATAAGCAGTGGGATATTGCAGGCACAGCCCCTGTGGGCCTCTAGCATCTCATAGCTCTGAATGGAAAGGAGCCACACCTAGGGCTCATCCTATTTGAAATCTGTGATCAGATTCCTTGGAGAATTCAGTCTGCCTGTCTGCCTGTCTGCCTGTCTGTCTATTTGTCTATTAAGTCAGTGAGTCAGGCAATATTGCAAAAGTACTGGGTCTAGGCTTTCCACCCACAAACTACATTTTCCTTAATTATGTTCCAGAAATGTCTCTCCCTGGCCATTTTAGGCCCCTATCAGGATGTTCTCTTTGAACTGATGTTCACTGTGAGGAAGATCCTGGCTCAGCACCTCCTTGCAAATTGGGCTTAGAGTTGCTGACCATCTTCCTTGTAGCAAATCCAGCTTCTGGCTTATTGAAGCCAGGAACATTGCCAGTCATGTGATTCACATGGAGATGTGTGAGGTATAGAAGGGAGAAATGCAGACAGACCACAGTTCCTCACCTGACTGGGGCTCCCCTGGACTGGGCAGGTTTGAGCATCACCGTGATAGTTGTATCTGTTTCGTTGAGTGGGGTATCTGCATCATATTCAGGCATTGATGGAGCTGGGAAAGAGAGAGAAATTGGAACTGATCAAGCACGGTCTCATATGCCTCTGGACACTTCCCATCCTATCTCATCCTATCCCCTTGATCCCATCCCAGGGGAACAGAGGTAGTGAGTGGTAGTAAGGATACCATGGTGTCAGAGACCATCAATAAGGAAGGCCTTGGCTTCCCATCTACTTCTCTCCCAGTGCTATAGTCTGAGGAGGGGTCAGACATGCCCATCATCAAAATGTGCCCCTCCTACCCAGAAAAAAAAAGGAATACATGGGACATAGAAGTACTTTATAAAGACATGAAAAGTCAGCCTTGTTATATGCATTTAGATGCAAATTAAAGGAAAGATGAATTAGCTCCATTTTTTTTTCACAAGACCCTTTCCCCCCACAGGAGTGTGACTAAATCTAATCCTTTGAAAGGGTAATTTAGCCATTTGTATTATGAGCTATTAAAACCCACATCTCTTTTAATTCTTTTTTTCAGTTTCTGAATTTAATCCTAAAGTTATAATCCCAATCAACGATTTAAAGTTTATTTTGTAACATGTTTATTGGAGCGCTATTTTATAAAAACGTAGAAACACCAAATATATTCAACCACAAGGGACTGTTTAATTAAATTACGTCCATCCAGTTGACAGAACATTGTAATGAAAGCAGTGTGGGAAATACTTAGGGGAGAAGGATAAGTGGAAACATTAAGCTACGGAAAATCATGGCTTTTGCAAAACCGCATGCAAAATACATATGCATGTAGACTAGATTGCATAGATAGTCCAAAATAGGGATGCTGTAAATAAACATTCTGCAGTGGTTCTGCTTCTTGCTATCAGGCAGGGTGGTGCACCCTGCTGGTAGAACAGTTTGCAATCTTAGGTTACTGCAGCTTGGCCATTCATTCCTTCATCCCTTCATCCCTTCTTCATCCCTTCATCCTTCATCCCTTCATCTGATATTTCATGAGAGCCAGTACTGTGGGTATCTTATACTACAAAGTATTCTGTTTGGAAAATAAATCTACAAAACAACTTTTATAAGTTCTCTCTCTCTCTCTCTCTCTCTCTCTCTCTCTCTCTCTCTCTCTCTCTCTCCCTTTCTCTCTTTCTCCCTCATTCACGCCTCCTCTTAATGAACCTCAGGAATTGGACTTTGAGCAGCCCCGTAGTGACCTTAAATTGTTGTGTAATTCGTTCCATTGCCATCAATGATAGTTGGTTCTGTCTCTTTTTATTCCAGAAAATTACCAAGCATACAAGAGAAGGAGTGCAAAGTGCATACCCCCCCCCCACACACATACTTTTCTCTTTCTAAAAGAGATACCTGAAATCTTGGTGGCAATCCGAGTAGTGACTGGGGGTCCGAAGCCCTTGGCTGTGCTGGCCTTGATGGTGAAAGAATAGGTAGTCCCAGGGTACAGACCCACAAAAAGGTGGTGGGTTTCATTCCGGAGTTTGAACACTTTTCCCCTCTGGCTGGACAGGTCAGCACTTGGATCCAGTGAGCCCACAGCCTTGTAGTTAATCTGTGTGACAAAATGATATATGAGCACATAAATGTCCTACTCACTAACCAAGGGAACTCAGTAGAGAGGGGCAGCAGGGGCAGGATGGAGAAGAGAGGTAAGCTAAACCACTATGTGACAGAGCTTAAGCCACTATGTGACAGAGCTGCTTTGTATCATCCACAGTACAAACAACCACAGCCCTGAGTTTTCTACCAACAAGCCCATGGAACAACCGTGTCTAACCCAATCAGAACATGATACCTTAAGCTGTCTACACTCCTCCAGCCCCCAGAGTTTACAAAGCGGGCAGCTGTAGAGGAGTTACCCCAAGGGAGAGGAGACAGTAGCACAAAGGTAAAATTATGGGTGGATGGGGAGGATGCTGGAGCTGGAGGTAGGGAGTTTTAATCAGGATGAGAGAGGGAAGATGGGGAGGTGGGAGAATAGGGAGAGGTTAACAAAAAGGAAGAGGATATGAAAAGCCACCAAAGGATAGAAACTTGCTGTCTTTGCTATCTCATGATCCAGTTCACAAAACATAAAGGGATTTGATGGCAGATGCCTCCCATGATTTGGTAATGTCAGTCCTAGGAGCAGTGGGCCACTAAACAAAATGTCCAGTGCCAAGTATGAGATACCACTGTGGCTGTTGGTTAGGAAGACTCTTCCTGAAGGCACCACAGATCTTGAATGCAAAGTATAAAGGAATCGAACTGGAATTGAGCTAGAAGCGTCCTCTCTGCTGGAGACTTCTCACTATTATGTCCAACAGTGCTACTGACTGCTGCAGGAAGGAAGGAAAGATATCAATGGTTAACCCAGCTATGATCTCTATGAACTATTCTACCAACCTGTCAGGGAAGATGGGCTCACTGGTACAATAATGGTAGGAATACAATATGAGCAGCTGACTGCTCTTGAACTTGAGGCCCACTCCATGAGAGAACCCATCCCTGGTATTGTATGCCCAGTCAAACATTTGTTACTGAAGAGGTGCCCCAATGGGGAAAACTACTACACTGTTGCTTAGCTAATGGCATAAGCTGATATAACATCAAGCTGCCTTTCAAGCATCTATGTTTATACCTACAAAGGATACTCTTAGCCCTAATTAGAGAAGCCTATCGTTGCAGTCAGGAACAGTGGCATTTAGAACTTCTGGCTGGACAGGATGCTGAGAATAAATGATAGTTAAAGGCTTAGCCCCAAACCAGACATTCATACCATGTCCTAAGGATATGATGACAAAGATCATTATTAAGGTGGTGTGGAAAGAATTTACAAGACCAAAGATAGACTGAAAGGCTGCTAAATATATTCTTTTAAGCATGACAATATCATGGAAATCATGAATTCATATCTGTTGTTGTTATTAACACCGAAACTATAAAAGAATGCCCCAGCCAACAGTCAGCTATGGACTAGGGAGGAGATCATGGGGCCTTGCCACTTACTGCTGAATTACTGGCAGCTAACAAACTATGTGAGGGGGAGGCATCGTATCTAGTGTTGAAATCACTTGCAAATCTACCAGGCTGAGATGAATGGTCCAAATCCAGAATCACACTTAAGATGGCCTAACTTAGATGCAGGGGGACACAAGACAAAAGATACAAAATCTGGAAAGAAATCAGTAGGGAAGTAGAAGCTAGAAAGATTGGTAGGAAGATGAGAGTATGAGAGGGTACTCAGAAAATATTACATGCATGTATCAAATTGTCAAAGAAGAAAACCTACTAGTAGAAATATACTGTAGTAACAACAAAGCAAATTTCTCTTATTAATATATCTTGATGTACTTGATACATCCAACAATACTATCATTTTAGTCTGCTATCAACACCAAAACACTAATGAGGTAGCTCATATTCTATAACTCATTTTAAATCTTAGAGATCTGGTATGTATCTGGTATTGAACATTAATCAATTGGACTAACCCTTTCCAAAGTATAGTATCTCCTGTGTTTAAAATACAGAATCCCCTATAGGATGGGGATTGCTCACAAGGCAACTAGGGTTCAGCTGACTCCATGTAAATGACAGGTGAAAAGCAAAAGGTTTGGAGTTCAGACCCCCAGAATCCATATAAATGCCACATGGGCATCGTGGCTCCCTTGTGATACTTCTTATATGTTAAGCTCTGGGTTGAGTGCAGAGAACCTACCTTAATGAACAGGGTGGGAGAATCATCAGAAAGAATTCCCAGTAGCAACCTCAGACCTCCATATGCACATACACCACCATACCCAGGATAACATGCACATACATCTACATATATGGCACAGACATGCCAAAGAATATAGACCATGTGTTCTATCCCACACACCAGTAGTGTTTGATCACATCTAGTTGGAAGAATCATAGTTATTTTCATGAGCGAATTGGCTGGTAATAACTTGCATTAAATCAGCACTTTCCAAATGGTCTGTGATGGGGTCTCAGTGTTGTGTCTTCCAATTCATTGCAGACAGATGTTCATGTGAAGGCCATGCTCCGTGATACTCAGTACATGAGTTGACAACAATCTGACCCTTTTATATTCTGCAATGTCTGTGTCCACTGGTCACAAGGTAGATGTCATGGAAATGCCAGGGTATCTAAGTCTTGAGGTTCCCTCCCTCAATTTCTGCATTTGCCTCACTGTCAACTTAACTAATGGTAACTGTCTGATAAGCTGTCTTCCATGGATGGCAGTGTAAATGTCAGGAGCCTGGATTGCATCGCTTTTACAGTAGCCTGCACAGGATTCTTTCAACATAATATTTTTATTAATTGCAGAGTATTATGATCACATGCAATCCTTACTCTTCCCCCTAACTCCCAGAACATCCTGCCCCACATCCTCCCAACTTTGTGAAGATTTATTATTTATTTTTTATTTTATATTATTAGCACTTGCCCGCATGCGTGTGTGGGCTCCATATGTATGCCTGGCACCCACAGAGTCTGGAAGAGAGCTTTAGATCCCCTAGAACTAGAGTTACAGAAGACTGTGAGCTGCTTGGTGTGGATGCTAGGAATTGAACCCAGGTCCTCTGTGAGGGCAGCAAGTGCTCTTAACCACCACTGAGGCATCTCTCCAGGTCCAGTCTAATTTTTTTTTTTCAAAATCCTACTGAGTAAAGTTTGTGCTGATCATATACTCATAGGTGTGGGGCCATCCACTGAAGCACAGCTGACCTTTCAGAGGCCATCTCTTTAAAGAAAACTGTGTTTCCCTCTCCAGAAGCCATTAGAGATTCTCCACCCCACCATACCAAAGTTTCACTGGCTTGATCTTATGCAAGTCCCAAGAAGGCAACTGTAGCTGCTGATACAGAGCATTTTTAAATGTTTTTTTTTTAAATCTACTTTGTTACATTAAGAAATTATTAGCCGGGCGTGGTGGCGCACGCCTTTAATCCCAGCACTCGGGAGGCAGAGGCAGGTGGATTTCTGAGTTCGAGGCCAGCCTGGTCTACAAAGT
>NC_034592.1:144158153-144170082 GCF_900095145.1 Mus pahari
CTAAAAAAAAAAAAATTATTAAAGGCTAGCTATATAGGCTCAGAAGGCAAAAGTACTAGCCACGCAAGCCAAGTTTGATACCTGGAACCTACATTAAAATTGGATGTGGTGGTGTGCATCTACATTCCACTGTTCCCATGGCAAGCTCAGAAGCAGGAACAGGAATCTCACCAACCAATTAGCTATGAGTATGCAGTGTGGCAGCAGATACAAGAGACCCTTATTCAGCTAGGTCAGAAAAGAGAACTAACTTCTAATGGTTGTCTTCTGACCTCTATATGTGCAGCATGGCATCTGTACACACACACACACACACACACACACACACACACACACACATTCATTCCATGCTTCTAGAACAGCCAACCCAGACTAAAGAGGAAGACCATATTCTTTATCAAGAAAGTGAACACTTTCTTATCCCTGGCCTAGGTGGCAAACACATTGGAGACAGGGTGATTCCCCCTCCTGTGTAAGGCAGTTATGACACAGCAATGGCACCATGTGCTTAATGAGAGAGGCCTGACTTGGCTAGGATCAGAGTGATGCTAGAAGGCACATTCCATGTGCTCACAACTTGGATTTTATAATCAGAGTCTAAAGAAACACACCCAGCCGGAGGAGGCTAGCAACTTCACGGTGTTCTGATAGGACTGTCTTTCCAACCCAAGCTCAGAGGCAAACACTGTAGGCCCCCACCTTTCCATGTTTTCCTGGTTGGGGCACTCCAGGTGATTGCATTAATTCACCAGATCCTTTAATAACCTGGGGATTTAGCTGTATTTACATTGCTTTCTGACCTTCACATGTATGTCACAGCACACATCCAAGCATGCGCATGAATGCACACACATACACAAATTAAACAAAATAATAAAATAATATAGTAAAATAAAAAGTTTATTTACAATAAATTGACTAATTTATTATTTAATTAATTTAAAAACTCTATTTTACTATATAGTATATATTTACTATATATAATATATATGTAACTATAGTCATATTTACTGGCTACCTTACTTTCTGTTTCTCATCCTGTTTCTTCCTTTTTTCTTAAACTGATGTTTCTTAAGTTTCTCAATCATTTGCTCAGCATCAGATCATTTGCTTAGAGGCTGCATATGAGCAATGCTGAACCAAGATTTGATGCTTAGGGGAGGGACTTGGGAGAGAAAAGATGCAAACGTGAAGCATGGAGTGGAGTCAGAGTGGATGGAAAAGCCCTCTAGGCTCCACACAGAGACAATAGGCAGGGCAAGGGTCTGAGGTTGGGAAAGGCTCACACAGAGAGAAGTCCAAGGTGATGACAGAGGAGAGGGCAAGTGGGGGAAAGTGTACGACAGACTCCCGTTTCCTAGCAACAGGAGAGGGAGATGCTCAGGGTGTGCCTGGGGCCAAGGACCCCAGTGAACCAATGGAGAGGATATGCCTCTGCATTTTCTCAAAAATCTGTCCTATTGACCTGCCTAGCCTGGTAGCAACTCCACTGATACACAGACACAGGGAGCGAAAGCTCATGCCTTATTTACTAGCCAGCGTCTTCCTATACTCCAAATTCAATCCAAAAGTGACTGGGTTTCTACGGAGCTGTCAATATAATATACCACGCTCCCCTGCTCTCCTAACCTTTCCTGGTATTACAGGATCCTCACTTACTTGTAATGAAACACTATGAATAAATCAATGTATGTTAATATAGCATGTCTTCAATTTTTTATGAAGGGCTTCGCCAAATCTAATTCCCACTGCTTTGTCAGAAACAGTCTTTGAAAAATTTAACTTGCAAGTTTTACAAAGTTAGTGGGGAGGGAAAGAAGAAAGGGACTGGAGCCATGGCCACCAATGAAGAAGGTGATGGGAGTCTCTGCTCGGCAGTGTGGGAAAGGGGACAATTACTAGGATGGCAAGCATAAGAGGAAGGGCTCGTCCAGCTAAGCCTGAGTTCAGGGGTCTGGAAACTACATCTGGCTACAACAAAATGCTGGAGGCTGTTCTTTGTCTGGGGACAGTGGGATTACTAGCTAGAAATCTCACAGATCTTATCATGAGAAGTGTGTTTCCCCTCAGTTCTTCAGGGTGAGACTGCCTCTGTGGCCCTTACAGTTAGCCAGCTTAAGATCTGAGCTGATTTCTGGCCTCCCCATTGACCTGAAAGCCAGATTTCACTGCTTGCAAAGACTTACAGTCCATTTAACCATGGGCATTTGAACAAGCTAAGATGTTACCTTGAGCACTTCTTCCCATGCTCTCTCCTTTTGTTGTAACTCCTCATCTTTGTACCCACTTAAGGCGATATTTTACATGAAAACCTTCTGTGGCTCTCAGTTACCCCTTCCTTATATTCTCAAAGACATGTAGACACATCATTTCTGCTTTGATTCAATAACTTTATATTAGTTATGGAATGATTTTATCAATAAGTCTCTTCCAATCTTCCTGTTTTTTTGTTTGATTTTTGGTAACCTAGAGACCGACAGAACAGAGACCACAAGTCAGATCTAGCAACCACCTGCTTCATATGAAGTATGCCCTTTGACCTTTTATACAAAAGGGTTCCTGACCCATACACTATGCTAGAAGCACATCTTTCTATGTGTGCCTGTTCAACATGTGTGTTCATGTGTATATGCAGGCCCACAAGTGTATGGGTACATATGTGTGTGGATGCATGAATGTGTGTGTGCACGTGTGTGTAGCATTCAGATGACACTCTTGAGTGGCTTTCTTCAAGGACACCGTCCACTTTACTTTTGGGACAGGCATTATCCTGAAGCTAACTAGCAAGCTCTAGGGGGTTCTGCCTGTCTCTGCTGAAAATACAAGCAACATACCATCATTCCTAGCTTTTTGTGTAGCGGGGTTCTGGGAATCGAACTCACATCCTGTGGTTGCAAGGAGACACTGACTCAGTCATCTCAACAGCCAATATAAGAGTTTTTCTCTTTGTTCAACATTTCCTCAACTTGTTTGTGAAAACAAGCAAACATATTAGTTGTGTGACTGGGGCAGTTTACTCAATCTCTCTGAGCCTCTGGTACTTTAAAGGTAATACACAGGTTCTAATTTCAGTTTCTGTTGCAGAGTGACGGACCTCTAGTTTCTTTACTCTAAGAAGACAGCCCCCACGTGCAGGGATGAGGCTCCACCTATAATGCAGGCAACCCTAACTTCTGTACCAAGACCCGAGCTTCAGTGGACACAGGGTCATCCTGAGAGGAGTAGGCTGTTCTTTCACCAGAGGTGAATGGAGGGGACGAGAAATATAGCAGTCCTGCCAAAGGCCCCACCAGGGACGTCTCTGCTCCAGACGCTGGTCAAGTCAGGGGTGAGGCTCAGCAGTCAGTCTTGTTCTGAGAGAACAGACAGAAAAATCATGATTCTGAGGCTAAGACGAGGGCACATAGGGCTAAAGAGGAGATAAAACAAAGTAGGCAAGAGTCACCTGACCAGGGAGGGCTCTCAAGCACGTGATTGGAAGGCAGGGCATAATTTAAAAAAAAAGTATTTTTTTGAAATATGCATTTTACTCTAAGTCCTTTGGAGGGGAAATATGTTCACATACAAAAAAATGTAATCCTAAAAAGAAACAGCTTAGACTCTTTGTGGCTGTCCTCATTCCTCAGCTGAGGAGACTGGTGTGGTCGAGGTTCTGTAGACCAGAGTTTTAGCAGGATCACAGGTAAGCAGAAGGAGTCTTCAGTAAATAAAGGGTTAAGAGCTCTTTCTTAAGCTCGGAACAGCAGGTTCTTTTCTCCCTCTTCAGAAGTATTGTGAATATGATCCTACACTTGACCACAGCTACCCAGGGGGCTTCAGAGCACACATGTCAGAAGGGGTCCAGTTCAAGACAATTCCTCTTGTTAGAAAGAACAGTGTTGATTTTTGGTACCAAGGTACTTTAAATATCAATAGGAATGCCTCTTTCTGGAAGAGGAGTAGAAGACACATGTTTTCAGTGAACTTTCTGGACACTTCCTGGTCATAGTCCCCCTTTCCTCTATATATGAAATAGCAGAAGAGCGATTAGTACTGGTGCTCTCACTATATATTCCTGAGTTTGGAAGACTGGAGAGCCAGGGAAAGTGCCTGGGGATCAGAACTTCTGTGCACAGTCAGAGGCCACTTGGGCTACTACTGGAGCTGCCAGGCTTCTGAAAACTAACTTCCTGTTGGGCTCTGTACTGGAATCTGGTGGGCGGGGGGAGAGGTAGGCGAAGCTGGCATAGTTGTAGACTCTGGAGAAAAAAAATAGAGGCAAGGCCTTGGGATAGGCAGGTCCCAGAGTGATTGGTTTGGCTGAAGAGAAAAAGGAGAGATGACGGAAGGAGAGGGAGAGATGAGAGAAAGGAGAGAAATAGAAACTCTTCTACAGGGAAGAGTTGCTATTGTGGAGAACAAAGAGACATGTCAACTCACTGCCACGTAGGAACCTGGCGAAGACAAAGACCACAGGTGGAAGCGTGATCCTCAAAGTCTGAGCTCTTCTCTATCAAATACAGAGGGGAATTGTCATTCTTTACTTCTGGTAAGTATATCATGCTTTTAAAGAGGTTAATTTGAGGGAAACTTGGGTACAGTGTAGAGAACTCTCTATTATGTTTTGTGTGTGTGTGTGTGTGTGTGTGTGTGTGTATGTATGTATTTGTATTGTTTTGTTTTTGTAAATTCTCTGTAAGTATGTAAAATTATTTCAAAATGAAATGCTGAGACCAGGTCCGATGGTGCATGCTTGTAATCCCATCACGTAGGAGGCAGAGGCAGGAGGATGGAGAGAGACCAGCCTGGCTATGTAGTGAGACATTCCTGGTGTTGACTCAGGGTGGTTTGTATTTACCATCCAACAGCCAATGTCACAAGGCTGGTCAATAAGGGAAGAGACAGAAACTGATATAAATGTCCTTTCCACTCAATGCCTTCTCTTCCCAAACCACTGTCACCCTTCAGCTTCCATGCAGGGTCCAAGTACATGAGTTCCTGTCAACAACTGCCTCCTCTACCAATAGCTCCTCCAGGCCTTACTTCTGGCCTATTTCCTGCTCCTCGCTCCCATCCTCTACCCTGCACAGGAAGAGAGTTCTTACAGTTTCACATGGATGATCCCATTGCAGGACCCCCCCCCCATCATCTCAGACAGCTGTAAAGCTCCTTTTTGCCTAAACTGTCATAATGCCACTTCCTAATATGAAGCTTAAACCTCCCTTCAGCTTTTAATCTCATGCTGGGGTATCTGGGGTGCTATGATTTTGTCACTTTCACAGAACCCTTCTTGCCTAATGAGTCTGTCTAGTGCTATTCCCGGTGGCTTTGAGCCAGCAAAGCAATACGACTCAGGTTTCTGAACGTAAGCCGCTTGCCCTCCCGACTTCACACCCAGTCGATTTCCGTCTTGCTAACTTGAATCTGGCTAAACTGCTGAGGTCCAGGGTGAATTCCTCCCCAGTTGGCTTCAAGCAGGCAGATGGGAGAAACTTGTCACTCCATGACACTGTTCTTGGGAACCTTGAAGCCACACCAACAACCTTCTTGGCAGAGGCTGGCTGGCCATACCCTCCATTGAAGGCAGATCCCAGTTCTCTTCGTTTTGGTGACTGGGCAAACAACCATGTTGTCCTAGGGCAGCAGCCAACAGGGTTTCCTGAATAAATAAGGCTTCAGAAGATACAGTCAGCGAAGCCTGATATAGCACGGAGTGTGTGTGTGTGTGTGTGTGTGTGTGTGTGTGTGTGTGTGTGTGTGTTTGTGTGAAGTGGGGACATTTTTCTGCGGGTGTCCTCAATGTTTAATTCCACCACCAGCCTGACACCAGCCTGGGTGACCAGTTTCTAGGGGAGAGAGGGTCAGCTGTGTGGACCTGTGGTTGTCCTACCACAAGAGGGACTTGCCCAGTGTGTTAGTTATTTTTACACTCCTGGCAGGAGCTACTTACTGTAAAGCCCAACCAACTCCACAGGAAATTGAGAGTGTGGACTAAAATTAGGGGTGGGCCTTAACACACACTTAACACTTAACAGCTTCTCCAGGGCAAGTTCATACTCATTTGGCATACTGCTAGTATTAAGTATTAAGTTATATATATATATATGTTAAGATATGAGACACAAATGTGGGCTCATCTCATTGATTTTTCTCCCCATCTTATAGGATTTAGGAAATGAATAAAAAGGTGGCCTTAAAGCCGCCGAGTGATGGGATCCGAAACACCAACCCACCCACAAAACCCTTCACCTATATTTTGTCCTGCCTGCACGATGTGTCGGAACTGGATCAGATGCAGCATCCCACAACCAAATATTGGGTGGAATTTGAGAATTCCTGTGGAGGAGGGAGAAGAAAGATGGGAAGAGCCAGCAGAATCAAGGACACCATAAGAACACAGCCCACTGAATCAACTGACTCAAGTGGGTTCACAGAGATCAGGGGGCCTGTTCAGGTCTGATCTAGGTCCTCTACACATGGTTGTGTAGCTTGGTGTTCTTGTGGGACTCCCAACAGTGGGAGCTGGGCTGTCTCTGACTCGTTAGCCTGCTTTTGGAACTCCCCCCCCTTTTTTTTCTACTGCATTGCCTCATCCAACCTTGATGTGAGGATGTGTGCCTGGTCTTATTGTAGCTTGTCATGCTGCGTTGGTTGATGTATATGGAAGGCTTGCTCCTTTCTAAGGGGAGGTAAATGGGTAGGTGGTGGATATGGGGAGAAAATGGATGGGGTGGAGGAGAGACTGGGGGAGGTGAGAGAGGAAACTGGTTAGAAAATAATATATGAGAAATGACTTAATAGAAAGAAAAAAAAAAGGTGGATTTATCCCATGAATCATGAAATCCCCAGACCACAGGCAAAGGCTATATCTTTAACTTGAATCACAAAAGTACCTCAACTTATGATAGAGTCATGGCCGATTTAATCAAGTTGAAAAGTGCACTTAATGTGCCTCTCCTAGATAGCATAGATGATGATGATGATGATGATGATGATGATAGCATAGATGATGATGATGATGAGGAGGAGGAGGAGGAGGAGGACAATGATGACTTCAGTCAGGCTTTCCCTACATATTTCAGGCTATCTATAGCTCACCATGTAGCCTTGGCTGGCTTCAATTGTGTGATCCCCATGCCTCAGCCTCCCAAGGCATTCTAGGAATAAGCCACCACTCCTGGCTAGCCTCTCTGATGTTCTTAGAACACTCAGCCTACAGTTGAATAGGATAATGGAATAAGAAGTTCACTTTATCATGAAGCATTGAATGTGTCATGTAGGTGACCTCCCCGGGTACTCTACTGAGAGCCCAAGTCAGAACGGCTAAGCCAGGATACCCCTTTGTATCATTGTAAACACAAACTACCATAAATCACAACATTGATGCACAAGAACATTTACTTGCACCATCCGTTCTCGGGCATCCTGAAAAGCACCTTCCAGTCACTACACATGGAAACACCAAATTGGACCCAAGACTTCTGCCTCTCCAGTTCCCGTTCTGCAGAACTAAGGCTTGAGGAAAATCATTATAATTCTATAAGTTTATGATTTCATAGCTGCCAAGAACCCAGAATCCACTGGCCTGAGGCTGTGCTCTGTAGTGGTCATGAAGAGTTGGCACCATCTGGCTCTCCAGGCCTGGAAAACTTGTTTGCTCCTGAACTCTTGTTTGTGGATGAATCTTTGACCGCGAGGTTTAGTGGGGTTTACTTAATAGGGATAAGCAGAGCTCCTAGTTAGGACAGTGGACACACAGAAGCCAAAGTTAAGGGGAGTTGGGTAGAAATGATTTTAGACAGTGGGGTAAGTTAAGGCACCAAAGTTGAATTGAATTTCCTTACTTCTCTAAGGAGTATCTCTTACCAGCATAGAACTTCCTGCCTCTTTTTCTGAGGAAAAGGCATGAGGCAGGTTTTTGAGACCTTCCTAGGGAGAAATCCATTGATCACAGAATCCCGTGTTGGGGGAGCACCAGTGGAGGACTGAATTGGGAAGTTTCGCTCTATTGCATTTTTCTTCCATTCAGCATTTTTCTCATGAAATTAAAATAGAATTGATTTTTCTCCCCCATGGCATTAGGCATTAAAAAAAGGGAATAAAAGGGCGGCCCGATCACAGATCCAGGCACCGATTCCACCCAGCAGGGCAGCATTCATGAGAACAATTTTATTAGTTTCCATTTATCATGGGAAGCTTTGCAAAGAGCCTATTTGGAGGGATAGGTCTCCTCCTCCACAGGAAAAACCATGAGCCTTTGTTTTCTCCTTCCTTGGCTAACGCGACTTTCTATCTAACATTCTCCCCAACCTCATGCTCTCCTGTCAGAAGGTCTCTTGTTAACTTGGCCCCATGATATCACCTTAGGAGCAGACAGACACACAGCACATGGCATCTCCTCCTGTAAAGCAAGTTTTGAGGAACCTAGCTCTTGTACTGTGTGGCCCCAGATTCACAGCCTGAGGGGACCTTTCCATTTGCCATGTGCTCAGAGGAGAGTTGGATGTAGGGAGAGGAAGTTGAGACTCAGGGAGGCTGAGAGACTTGGCCAAGGCCACAGAATGAGTGGGTTCTTCTGGAGCTGTAGCCAGAAGATGCACAGCAAAGGCACTGCACAGCGTGAGACCAAAGTCTCCAGTGTGTCCCTTATACAGATGGCCTTGAAGAGCAACAATGCCTGTGACAAGCGGAGTGTGGGGCACATTTGGGATCTTTGTGTTTTCTAAGAACCTCATGGAGAAAAGGAAGAAAGAGGTTGGTGAAATTAATCTGGGTCATATACTTTATGTAACCAACGTAGCCACAGTTATTCTTTTGATACATAATCAACACAAAATTATTAAAGGAACGGCTATTCTGTTTCCCTACTAAAATCTACTGTGGTTTACTCATGGTTCGGTTAGTAAAATGCTTGTCTCACAAGCATGGGGACCTGAGTTGTTTCCCCAAGCACCCTGTGAAAAATAAAAGCTGAACATTATGACACTCACTTGTGATCCCAGATCTGGAGACATAGGTCTCTAGGGCTCACTGACAGCCAGCCTGGGTGGGTAAGACCCCCAACTATATGTGTTTCTTAGACCCCTAGAAACAAAGCCCAGCATAGAGTTTTTTGTTCTTTTGCCTTCAGCCTGGGAAACTGATGGCCACTGAAACTGGCTCATTATGGTCTTGACCCACCCTGGTGCCTGACTCATTGTGTAAAGGATCAAGAATGTTTGCCAAAGATGGCCTGTAACCCTTCTGTAAGAGATGAGCTGTAGTATATCATCCTCATTNTTGTGATGTTTGCTTAGCTTCCCCACCAAGAATGTTTGCCAAAGATAGCCTGTAGCCCTTCTGTAAGAGAAGGGCTGCAATCTATCATCACCATTCTTATGATGTTTACTCAGCTTCCCCTTTCCTTGTGATTTTTTTCCTTTATAAAACCCTCAATTGCAATTGCTGAAGGTCGATCTCCTATGAGCTCTCTTGTCTCTGTCTCTGCCTTTCTCTCCCCCATGTTCTAAACTTCTCACTGCCCCAGGGTCCCCCAGAAATAGCAGGCTCCTGACTATGAGCAAAGTGGGTCTCTCTGTCTATTGAAAGTCAATGCTCTCTGCAAATAGGCATGTATGTAAATCTGATGCTTCACCTCTTGAGAGATTCTGGCAGTTGCTTCTCTTCTTGTTTTACCTTCTTATTGACCAATAGGATCTACTTCTACACTGGGGGCTCCCAAGCACCCCCAATGTGTTGTCATAACTGTTACCTTTGTCCACTTCTTCCTTCTGTCCTGAGTGAGACATGATCCCAGAGGCAATGCCAGGGGGTCATCCACAAATCATCCAAATTCCTTCAGAGGCACAAGAGACACAGCTCTTGCATTTTTAGCCTTTAATTCTGCCTTTGGCCAGTGCTGTCAGAATGTATGTGCCCATGTCAGATAAGACTGGTTTCCACTCTCAGTACCTCCAGCCATTCCACTCACTATTCAGCCCACATAGACCTAACTTATTGAAAAAACTCGGGGTCCTAAGCTGGAGATTGTCTTGTGAAACCCACACAGTGGGCAGTGTGATTTCCTGGCCTTCTAGAGCCATGCCTCACTAGGCAGCCACTGTAGGGAGAAACAAAACCTCAACTAGAAGGGAAAAATCACCTTGGAATTTTGCCTCTGCTGTGCGTGTGTGTGTGTGTGTGTGTGTGTGTGTGTGCATTCACACACTCATGTGCATGCTCACAAGTATGTGCTTGTATATGTGTGTGTTGTGGTTGTTTTACTAAACATTATACTGTTTAGTTGTTAAGTTGCAAATGAGCAGTGTTCTCTGAAAGAAGCATTCCCAGAGTTGATCTGTATCACCTTAAAGTTTGGCCTTTCAGGGACAGGAATCACGGCGAAGATCTAGCACAGCATCATCATAGACAAGATATACTGCCAGAATAGTGCTCAAAGTAACAGGGCTTCTTTATGTGGTCTGGATCTGGATCTCCAACCTTGTACATCATACTAAAATGTACACGATGATAGAAGAAGACATCAGACATCAACCTCTGGCCTCAGGTGTCTAACCTGGAGTCACTGACAATGACTGAGATATAACGCATGGTGAAAATCAGCTGTCAAGAGTTTACTGTTTGTTTTTTAAAGGTAACCATTGATCCCAAATGTGACTGCTCTGATTCGCACCAAAGATGCAGAATCCTGGGACTCAACCACAACACTCTTGCACTGGATACCTGGGAAGGGAGATTGGTGCAATGCACCTTCCTTAAAACCCTCTGGGCCTGGAGGATGCTAGAGAGCCCAGCCTCTGGTCCAGCCTACTAGTTCAGCTGCTTGGTTTATCAACCTTCTAGCAAGGTAGAAGGAGAAGAACATGGTTGTGGGCAGAGAAAGAAATGATCACACAAATTCAGAATATTTAGCTTTGCATGAAGATAACAATCACTCAGTCTGGCTACCCAAAGCTGAGTCCTACAAGTGTGTAGAGTCTTAATACTTCAAGGAGAAGGTTGTTATGAGCAGTTTTCTCTACAGGGAGCATTCTCAGAGATGTTAAGTATCACTTTAAAGTTTGGCCTTCCAGGATCAGGTATCAGGGCTGAGATCCAGTAGAGCATCATCATAGACAAGATATATTGCCAGGATAGCATTCAAAGTAACAGGACCTCTTTATATGGTCTACATCTGGATCTCCAGTCTACTATCAAGCTTATAAATCCTCTAGATGTGAAGAAAACCACCCAAGACTCATTATCCACATGCCAAAGGTATGCAGATCATAGGCACAGAGTGCTTTGTATGGGTGGTGGAATCATTTCATCAATTCAGATGAAGGCCCTTTCATTGCAAAATATCAAAAATTTCATGAAAGATATTTGATAAAGTAGTAACAGTAGCAACTGGCTTCTGATTTCTCTGAATATGAGCAGAGAATAGACCCTGCTCACACTGGCTTCTTGCTTTATCACTGTTTAGCTCAGTTCACTGTTGGCCTCAGAGGACTCAGTACCCTCAGGGTCTCATAACACTCCCAGGCTATCTAATTCAAGTGTGGCTTGGTGGGGAGGGAGGGGCTGTATCTTTCCAACACTGTCTCTTTTATCTAATAACAAGCTTTCTTGCTATCAGATTTGTCTCCAAAGAGGAAAGAATCAAGTAAGCAACAGCTAGGACTCTAAATCGGGGAATCCTGGAGAAGTTCACTGCCCCATTCATCCCAGTCTCCTGCATTGAAAACTACCTCCCCACTTCCTAGAATTTCTTTGTCATCTTGGTGACTGGAGCCAATGGGCATACACATGCACCATGGTGTCTAGAGGTGAAGAGGACACAATGTAAACGGATAGAATGTGAAGAGCCAGTAGTGGCGATGGCCAGAGTTATCCTTCAGCAGGCTGAAGACACAAAGCCTTAGAAACAGGTGCCAGAGAACTCACAGCTCAGCAATGAGGAATAAAGCCA
>NC_034592.1:144170242-144216062 GCF_900095145.1 Mus pahari
AGAGAGAGAGAGAGAGAGAGAGAGAGAGAGAGAGAGAGAGAGAGAGGGGGGAACTCAAGAGATCTGGATGGATTTTCTGGTTACATATCCATGATACCCAATCATTTTCATGCATTGCTCAGAATTTTCTGGAAAACCAGTCTGATACATATTTTTAGGGAAATTTTATATTTCTTCAAAAGTATATTTCCTTGACAGAAAGATAATATAGACTCCTCTAGCTCTGTGACTACCTTTATGTTTAGTCCAGCCAACCATCTCATGTCCACCATCCATTCTTCCTCATCCCAAGTAATTTAGCCTGCTTGCTAGGAGCCATGGATGTAGCTAAAGTTCAGGCTCTGAACCACATTAATTCATGTGTGGGGGCAATGGCGCTGAATGCTGATGTCTTTACTTTAGTGTCCTGCCATTCCCTGGGGAAAACAGCCCAGGAAGCAGCTGTGTGGCCTGATAAGGGCTTCTCTGCCTTGTCAGACCTCTCAGGCATCAGCTCCAGATAAGGGCTGGGGATAGGGACCCATACCTTTACCATATGTCAAGTCTTCTCCTTAGCTCAGGAACACTCATGTATACTTGTTCAAGTCAGAGGGTGAAGCAAGCATTCTGTTCAGGAGACAGACTCTGTTCCTTCTCTCTGATCATGAATAGTGCAAACCCTTTCTCAAACTGCAGGACACAGTTTCCTACTGTGTCTGAGATTGTCGACTTAGTTATTTACCAATGTTGAGACTTTAGGAAAGATGCTTAACTTCTCTGTCCCCCAGTCTATTAAGAGGGAAGCAGTATGTCCTAACCTAAGTAATAACTGAAATACTACATGTAAATCCCTTAGAATAGTATCCAGACATAGCTAGGATTCATTACATAGAACCTACATTTACTGCTGCTAAAACATTGAAGTTCTCCAGTGATTTTTTCCACAGCTGCTGGGAAAAGAATTCAACAATCTACCCTGTGGTCTGCAGGTTCCATAGAATCTAGCAGGGTTGTGGCTACCCCATATGACTTCTTTGGCTGTTTAAATTACCCTATAACAAGTCTAGGGTCATCAAACAGGGAATTTGTAGGAGACCATCTGGTCTGAGTCAGCATAGAAGTTGACCAACTATCACCATATTTCTCAAGAACCCCTCTCTCTTGGTAGCTTGAAGAGTGGGAGGTGATATCAGCCACCATATTCTAGGAGACTCCAACAGCCTTTTGCTTCCCTTCTTAGTTGCTGTTTGGGAGAAAGTAGGAAGTGTGGCTTTGAAGAAGGAAGTGTGGCACTAGGAGCATGCTTTAATGTTTCACAGTATGATCTTAGCAAGTATGGTCTTAGGAGGTTGTTGGGTCAGAAGCATTATTGCCTTTTATATCGCCTGTTTCATAGAGGCACCAGAAAGTTTTCTCTTCCTGCATGTGTGGACATTAAAAGAAAATGCTACTTCTGAAGAAGTCGGACCTTGCCAAATACTGAGTCTGCCTGTATCTTTATCTTGGTTGTGAAAAATAAATTTCTGTTGTTCATAAGCTGTCTAATTTATGGTAAGCTGTTGAAGCTCATATGCACTAAGGAAATATCACCCCTGCCCCTAAAACATTAAGATTCTACTACATTTGGAGTGGGGGGACAGAATGACAGAAATCTCAGTCAAGTAAAATGCAAGACAATAACTTTATTGAGCACCTATTGTGTACTTGGTACTAGTCTATACTCCCCCAGAATATGCTGAATTATTTAACATGAAGAGCAACCACTGTGAGATTAGCATTTTCCTTACAATTTTACTACGGAGGGGACAGAGTCAGAGAGGGTGAGTGACTTGATCAAGGTCACAGAGCTAGTGATGCATTGCCAGGCAGAGCTCTGGCTTCTGTCCAAACTGCGACAGGCTTGTAGGTGTCAGCAAAGGGATGATGTCCAAGACAGTTACAGAATTATTAGATCATAAATATTCATTTTTGTCCTTGTTTTCACAGAGGAGCTTAGGGTTTCTAAATATTTAGACTTTTATTTGCAAACCAACAGAATTTTACCACTGACAGACTCAGAGTGGGGGTGGGAGGCTCGAAGTCAATCCTGCTTGGTTATCAGGTCCCCAAATGACCTGTCAGTAGGGTCAATGCTTCCACAGCTGTGGTATAAACACTGGCCAGAGTAGCAACCTCCAACTTTAAATAAAATTATTGATGCCAAAATTAATTTTTAATTATGATAATAGAAAGTACAGGCACATATGTACAGCGTTGTCATTTGCAAAGGAGAGAATTTCCTTGACTCTTAGGATAACCATACATGGCAAACCAAAATCATTTTATAACTACATATAGGAAGAAAAGAAAGCTTTGGGGTAGAGGGGGCAACACACTAAGGAGTAAGGAGATATGTCTTCTACATACATGGCCTGTTACAAGTCTAGCACTCATTCATAGCCCTACCATTCATACACTCCACACAGAAGCATCATAGTAAGGCTCACTCTGGGGACAGCCACAGATACCAACAAGAACATCTTACAGCAAGTATTACGCAAGACCCAAGGAATATTCAGAGCTGAGGACAGAGTGATTCTAAATGGGGACCTCCAGGAAGGAAACCAGCTCCCCCTAAGAGAGAGAGAGTCCAAAAGCCTTTTGGAGAGCTGTTTCCTCCCAGTATAAGACTTGAGGCAGGGGGCAACCCAGGAAGTAAACAGGAATATTCTTGCAAGTTACCAACTTTTAAATTTTGCACTCTGCAAGTCTCTTACCCTAGCCATCTGAATATGAAGAAGGCAACAGAAGCCGACAGAGGGGATTATTATCACCATCTACCCCAGGGAATTTCTACAGCTTCTTTGCAGCATGGTTGCCCCATGGACATGCCCTCGGTGACATTTCTCCTTTCACAAACTTCATAGAGGAAGGGCTTGCACTACTCTGGGGTCAAAGAAAAGGACAGTTGGTCTATAAACAAGGGGAACAGTCCATCAAGTAGTCCAATGCAATATGAAATCATAAAGTAATTGGCAGATGAAGCACGCTGTGTGTTTGATCTTTATTTTATACTTTTGTTCATTCAAGTCAAATGAAGAAAATACGTCTTGAAATACAGAGCGATTGAGTTTGGATCATGTTTCATTTTTGAAACCTACAGCCAAATCGTATTAAAAATAAAAGAGCAAAATAGAAAATCTATAAATATGCATGGTAGGGAAAGTCAATGTCCTTAAAACAGAAAAAGTTCTCATGAATCACTAAAAAGGACGGTCCTGCCAACAGAAAGAAATGCGAAGTGAAGGAGCCCACAAGGATTACCAACAGGTGAAGTGAGGTTCAACCTCACTGGAAATCAAATAAGAACAAGTTTCAGTTAAATATCCTGGTATGCTTTTCTACTAGTGAGAGGAAACTGACATGATAATAAAGGGGTTTGAAGAGATGGCTTAGTGGTTAAGATCATTGACTTTTCTTCCAGGGGATCCAAGTTCATTCTTAGTGCCCACGTGTAAATTCATAACCATCTGTAACTCCAGTTACAGAGGACCTGGCATGCTCTTCTGGCCTCTGCCAGCCCTTACTGTTGTATAGGCATATATGCAGGCAAAATATACACATAGAATAAAAATAAATCTCAAAAATTAAAATGATAACAGAGAGTTTTGCCAGATGGACAGTTTTGTACATTGCTGATGTGACTGTAAGTCTCTTTTCTTGGTGGAAAGAATTGACCTCATAGCTGGAGGTCTCCCATGTGAACTCAGTAACAGGAGAGGCTGAAGCAGAATCACAAAAAGAAAAACAAAAGCAGTTATGTCCAAACTTAAGTACAGGCAAGCATAGTGGTCCTTAAGGAGTAAGCTCGTGTGCATCTACTACAAGGGAGAATCTACCTCAGGAAGTTGAACATCCTTACAATTAAGATTCCACCACAGAATTCATCTTATATCTTCATATTACGTGTGTGGGCATTTTCCCTGTGTATCTGTGTACCAAGTCTGTGCAGTGCCACTGGGGGCCAAAAGGGAACATTAAATTCCCTGGGACTAGAGTTGTGAGCTAGCTTGTGGGTGCTGGGAATTGAACCGGGAGCTCCTAGAAGAGCAACCAGTACTCCTATTTATGAAGCCATCGCTCTAGCCCAGAATTCCTATTGTCTGCAGCTCAAGTGTCATCCCAGAGGACATTATCCATATTTGGCAAAGTCAAATATAAATTTCTTAAGAAAAGCAGTATCTTCAGGAACTAAGAATGAAAACTAAGGCTTTCACACTTGGAGGGGAAAGCCATGTATCATTTGAACAGCCTTTTACTGAGTACTTGCTGAGTGCTGGGTGATGAAATGAAGAACCCCCATGGAGGCTCCAGTCTCTTGGGGAGACAGATTGTGCTTTAGTCTGAAGTCCTTCCAAGGGTCACACTGAAGCCTAACTCTGTTGGGTAGTAAATGGTGGCATCTTTGGAGGAAGTGATTAAGTCCTAAGTGCTTCACCCACATAGGTGGATTGGTGCCTTAGAAAATGGCTGGAGGAAACTAGCTCAGATCTACCAGCCTTTTGATGTCTGCCATCTGAAGACACAGTGTTCCAGGTTCCTCCTTGGAAGAAAGAATTTTACCTCCAGCCTACACTTACCAGGTTGCTGCTATCACTGTGGACTTCCTAACTTCTTAGAACATTAGAAATCAAATCTGTTCTCTATAATTACTTAGCTGTGGGGTTTTTATTTTTGATGTTACAGTAAAACAAATGAACTAAGACAGGTGGTCACTAAGTATATAGATAGAGCCATGAGTTAATAGATGCTTAAATGAAAAGGATGTGAATGGTATACGCTATGCTAAAAATTCAGGTAATAAGCTATTTCTCTATTGTAGTGAATGAACAAGGAATGTCCTTTAGAGTCAGAAACAAAAAACATAACTGACCAGACCATTATTAATAAAATTGCTTTCAACATATAAGGAAGCTGGGCGTGGTGGCACACGCCTTTAATCCCAGTACTTGGGAGGCAGAGGCAGGTGGATTTCTGAGTTTGAGGCCAGCCTGGTCTACAAAGTGAGTTCCAGGACAACCAGGGCTACACAGAGAAACCCTGTCTCGAAAAACCACTATCTATCTATCTATCTATCTATATATATATATATATGGATTCAGAATGAAACAGGAAACAGCAATAAATAAAGAAACCTATGGGGATATAAAAATCACAAACTTGTGTGTGTGTGTGTGTGTGTGTGTGTGTGTACATATACACAAGTGCATGTGTATAGAGGTGTAAGGATCTGTGGTTGGCTGAAGGATGATCCCTACCCCCAACTCAAATAGTATGAAAAAGCAAAGAATGCTTTATTCTGCAGAAGCCCAGCATTTGGGGTCTTCCATTACAAAGATGGAGACCCCAAGTGAGTTCAAAGGCCCAATTTAAAGCAAATTATGGGAATTCCCTTGAGGGGTAGATGAATTTATCTTAATCTGTTGGCTCTATCTCTAGGGACATTCCAGAACCGTTGCTGGGGTCTGGAAACTGTTGCAGGGGAAGTCTGGAAACTGTTGCTGACCCATTGCCCTTGCCTCAAGACAGGTGGCAGGGGCAGGGCAGTTTCTGATGGAAGGGCAATTTCTGACTGGCGGCCTGAGGCCTGGGGTTTTTTTAGTAACTGACTTGCCTGGACTTGCCCAGTTCTTGGAAACCGAAATTTAGGCTTAGTCTCCTGAACTGCCAATTCGTAGCCTATCATGGAGTCAGCCTGTCTCAGAGGACAGATGTTGAGGCTGGCTACCTTCTTCTACTCTCTCCTTTACTGTTTGAAACAAGGTGTCTCACTGAAACTGGAACTTGTGGGATAACAAGGATGGATAGCCAATGAGCTTCAGGTATCTGCCTGTCCTCCCCAGGGCTAGATAACAGACCACACTCCTGTGCCTAACTTTATCTTTATTTATTTATTTTTTTGCACTCATATTTATTGTTGAGGCAACAATGGTTGTATGTGTGCACACATACGTTATACAGCACATGTGTAGTCAGAATACAGTTTTCAGGAGTTGTTTCTCTCCTTTAGCCATATGAATTCTGGGGATTGACACCGGGTCATCAGACTTGGCAGCACACCCTCTGTAGCTGAGCCATCTTTGCTAGCCTCATGCACAGCAGGCACTTTCCTAGCCAAGCCATTCCCTCAGCCCCTGTAGCAGAACTCTTTAGGGACAAAATATGAAAGGCATACCATTACAATAGTTGCAGCACGCAAAGGCTGAATTTTGCCAACATCGGGCTATTGCAATACACTGGGAAAATTGCATCCTAATCACAGTAGAAAACTATGATTCTGAGGATTGAAAGGAAACAAAACTTTCCAGATTCATTCAACATGGGCAATCATCACGCAGGAGCAAACATCAGCCCCAAGTTCTAAGAACCCAAGAAGAAAGATTTTAAAGTTCATTCAGTTCAAGAACTAAGAAACTTGAGCAGAAAAGAACCTTCTCACACTGACCTGTGCCACACTCTTAAGAACCTCCTATTAAGGAGTCATCTCCTTGTGAGAACATCTCTGGAAAAAAAAAAAAAAACATTTCTCCCCAGGCCACAGTTGGCTGCACCTGATGACAGTGATCAATGGCTCTATTATGTAGATTTGTCTCTGGCTCTGGTCCTGACCACCAGACAGCCCAGTTGACTGTCTGAAATAGACATGCTAGGATGCTCTGGCCACAAACACAGTAAACTCTCTGGAGAAGTTTTCCCCTTACCTTGGCTTGTTGCCCCCTCCCTGAAGATTGGTAGCCCCTCCTGAAGAGATGTCTGATCAAATGTAAGGACCCCAGTTGTCAGTGTGAGGTAGACATTAACATTACTCCTGGCATGAGATAGGCGTTAGGAGTCTCTTCGCTGGGTTGGAGGAACACACTAAGGCAATGTTCCTAGACAAACAACCTGGGAATGCAAATCACAAGTGAACTTCTGTACTGTGGAGTCTGGTGGGGTAAGAGAGAGGGTGGTGAGCTGGGGGTCAGATAACCACACCCTGAGAAGCTCTGATAAGAGGTTCAAGCTTTGTGACAGAGGCTGCAGGAATGCAACCCTGGAATTAAAACCAGAGACTGACATTATCACAGTTCCCATTTTAAAGAAAGAACAAGCTGGTGATGGTCTGAATCCATGTAAGAGAAGATACATAGCAGCGGAGAGAGTGAAGCTGTCGGCTGCCTGTCTCCAAGTTCACTTTGCAATTACTGCCTTTCTCTGATAACTGGGATAAATGCCATCCGCACCACAGCACTCATGCTCAGAAAAACCCAGCGTGTCCCCGTGCTGAAGCAGCCTGTGCTGGAAGCTCTCAGGGATAAAGGGGTGGTGCCCTGTATGGAGCTGATGGAGTAGAGTGCAAAACCAAGGAGTGTTCTTCAGCCAGTCCCTGAGCTCAGCCGCACCCTAGCTCTACCAATGCTGAAGTTTAATGTTGCTGCAACAAACCTATTCATGCCTAAGAACAGAAAAGCCCAAGCAGAGACATCTCCTCCCCTATACTGTCCCTCTTTATACTCCAACACATACATGTATGTATACATGCATACATGTATGTGCTTCTCCAACCATGTTTGTTAGAATACTAGCAGACACTGCTCTTTTATATGAATGAAAGCTACACAGCCTGGTTCATCTGACACCTTCTGCTTGGCTCTAAAATACCTCTCTTTCTCTCTTGCTCTTATAGGGTAGTGAACATGTTGTTCTTATTCAGGGTTTAGAGCTACTTGCCTTGACCTAATTGGGAACATGATCACCTGTGTCCTCTTCATTCAGGGATCCAAGGATTGTGTGTAAAGTTAGGTTCACGAGCATATTCTAAAGCCAACCTCTGTAAGCTTTCATGTGCAACCAAATCAGACTCTGAGTAGGTCTAGGGGATGGGACTGGCACCTTGAAGTTCTCACTCATCCCCAGGTGATTCTGCTACTACTCCTTAGTGGCTCAATCCTGACATAGCCAGATGTGACTGCTGTAGACTCTGAGCTCTTTGCATCAATTTGCAAGTAGCACTGGGGTTAAAGCAAGTGACCTGGATCTATGCCATTTGTCAGCCTCATAAGGAGACATGCCTCAGTCTGTCATCTGTAAGTGATGCCCCGTGAAAGACATAGCTAAGACATGAAAACTTGATGGCTTTGGAGGAGTGCATGCAGAGGAGGAGGATGCCGTCATGAGGTTACAGTACTGTTTATTGGTCACAGTTATAACACTATGGGATCCACTGTAGTATAGGCATAGCAAGTAGTATGGGGATCATAAATCTTGTAGGTAGTACATAGTAAGGGGGGGTCATCAGGGAAGAGAAAGGGCCAGGCTGTTGGAGACCCCTATGCATTACTCTCTAACTGATGAATACTGGCAGTGGATTCCACTTTATCAGGTCTACAACAGCCCCACTGGGCCATGATACCAGGAATACTTCCTAACAGAATCCCTTATTTTCTGCCTCTAAAGACATTGCTGTGAGAGTCTTGGGGTAGTGAGATCCTATTGGGGCATACAGGAAGCTGAAATCTCAGCCAGATAATGTTGCTCCTGGGCTGAGAAGAAGGGAAGAAAAAAAAATCATACACGCTAGAAGAAGCTTTTGAAGAATTAGTCAACAACTCTTTGCTTCTCTGGGGTTTTCCCTTTCTCTGCTCTCCTATTAAAAATGAAGAATCTGAAGGTGATGAAGAGAACTTGCTCTTATAGAGGAATGGGGTTCAGTTCCCAGCATCCACATGGTAGATCACAACTTCTTATAACTCCAGCTCCAAGGGGATCTGATGCCCTCTTCTGAACTCTAAGCACCATATGACTGGCACACATACAGACAAGCCCACACAAATGTAGTTTTTTAGTAAAGGAGTACTCTACTCTGTATTTATTGCCTCAAGAGGATCTTCTTATGTTTTATAAAGGCTATGATTTTCATGCTTTGGGAAGTAGGAGGAAAGCATGGATCCTCTACTGCACTTTCTCCCAGCATTCTGCTCATGCAGGAGAATTTGAGGCAGGCAAGAAATGAAATGCGCTTGTTCAGATCTTCCATCCATAAGGTGGACATGAAGAAAGAAGCACGGAGGACATCATTTAGTAGAACCAGAAATGGATGGGATCTAAGTGTATTATTGCAAATCTTCAGAACCTGGATAGCACTCAGCACATGGAGAGAGGTGAGATCACGGAAGCTCTCATACCACATGGCACTGTGCTGTCTAGGACAGTGGGAGGTACAGAGGAGGACCGTGTAAATATCTACAGCTGATGTTAGCGTTCTTCGTTCGATTCCTGTCTTAGCTCAGATGCTAACTTACTAATGACCCCTAGCAGATCACATACGCCTTGGCTTTGGTTCTTTTCATCTGTAAAAGTCAGCATCTGAGATGTATTGCAGTGAAGAGCCTTTCATGTCATGGTAATTTCTCTTCTGATTCTCCATTTCTGTTCTTGTTTTGTAGTTAGAGATTCAGTCTTGTGCTAGTTATTCACATGCTTTCTACCTGCTCCATGTGAGGATCTGACTTACTATCGTGATCGACCTCGGTGCCCAACACTTGGCACAATGTCTGGGTCATAACTGTATATCTGTAGGTTCACTGACCATTTGCTGAATGGACGCAGGCAACCTGGCTAAAATGACTGGAAGCTCCCTGTGCTAGCTGAGGAGTACCATCAAGGTTCAGACTGGCTGAATTTGAAATCTCAACCCCACCATTTACCATCTCTCTGGCCTTTTACAACACCCTTAGGCTTCATTTCTTTATCTTTAGGATCCAGATAGTGAGTAATTTACCACATAATATATATAAAGGTCAAGATAATTAATGAAAAGCACTTAAAACAGTTCTTGCACATAGTAAGTAGTCTATACAGACCCTTCCATTATGTATGTACATGTATAGATTATGAGAGTCCCATCATTACTATGTATGCATGTCACCTATAGAATATTCATTGTGAATTCCACCCAAGTGGATAGATATGTGACACTGAATAAACTTGGTCTAGCCAGTCTTGAATATGACTGGTCCATGCTTGGTCCTTCTGTGTCTCCAAAGCTCCATGTTTGTGTTTAGAATGCCACATTTTCTTTTTAGGGTGCATAGCCTGCCTCTGCTTTCACATTCATGTGTGCTTAGCATGTTAGGTCACACCAGTCTCATGTTCTACCTTCTCTTTACCCACTTTTGCCCTAGGGATGTGCTTCTATATTTGGGCCTATGTTTGGGCCTATGCAGATGACATGTCTGTGACAGATCCCACAAATTTTCCTTAGTTATTTCTTGTCTCAGGTTGGCCTTCTTCGTGACAGACCCTCTTGCCTTGCCCAGAGTGAAATAGATGATGTTCTATTCATTTACCTCTAGCAATATGCAAATCCCAACCATTTCCTCCTTACAGAGAATTAAAATGTAGAAATAACTAGAGTGAGTCACGTGGCATATCTCAGCTGAATATGATGCCCTGGTCATTATCCTTTGCTGAAACTCAGAACCACCCAGCCCAGATTAAGGCAACTGTTGCCTAATTTCCCAGAGCTTCACACCTCCCTCTCAAAACAGTTCCCACTGTTACCTGAACTTCCATGGGTATCCTCTCCATCCCCAACCTCGCCATCTCTTTTCTATGCGGCTTGAGAGGAGCTAATGTGTCTGGTACTTCATTCCTTGCCCTCAGCCCTAGCTGTGAGACTGGCCAAGGATTGAAGCCACTAAATTGTAATTTCAAGGCAATTTGAACTCCTTTCCTCTTGTAGGTAGATGGAAAAGCCAAAGTCTCCAGGAATCAGCATGTGGAGTTCAGAAAAGAATTAAGGTACCCCTGTGTCCTGCTTGAAACTCCTGCGAGACCTACTGGATAATCAATTTCACAGTTCTGTAAAGCTGATTGGAATGTGATTGTAAAGCCAGGCAGAACATTTTCTCTAGACTTTAAAAAGGCCAATTACAGAGGAATGTAGAGTGTATAATGTATGCTTATCACCAAAGCATAGGATTCCTGTCCCTCTCTGGTCCCCTGGGTTCCAGCACCAACTCTCTCAAGGCCACAAGGTCAGTGTGCATGGTCAGTGATGCACTAAGACTCTGGGCCCAACTTGACTGGATGGGCTCTGAGCTTTTGCAGAAGCTTAAGAAAAAACCCTGAACTTTCATATGGGCCTGGATATGAAGCCATATTCCTGCTTCAATCTCCCTACCTCACACTCCAACATCCCGAGCCTCTCACTGTTCCAAGTCACCCTGCCACTTCTACAAGATAGAGCTGTCTCGAACCAAGGATTACTTCTTGGTGTTCAGATGTCATTTGGTATGCCAGGTAAAGATCAGGATTAGCTGTGCACTCTCTTCTCCCTTGTTCACTGTCTCCTTGGAAAGGAGGTGTGTCTGTGCTGAATGCCTACAGTTCTCTTAACTCTATGGAGATGCACAGCTCTGCTGGACACTGTACCCCAGTGGGAAAGGCAGGATGTCGTCATACAATGATGAAAAGCCTGGAAGGTCAACACAGGAAAGGGGAAGGGCCCACTTATTCTTAGGGCTCTTGGTCAATTTTTTCCAGGCTTTATCTAGCCCCATCTCAGATTTCTTCTGGTTCTTCAAAAGGACCCTGAGCTCTCCAGCAGCAGGATATGTTCCTAATTCATTTTGGAATCATGGACTATTACATTAGCTGCCTTTCTCAGGGGACCTTTTAGATTCATCGTAGGGTGAACTAATATAAGTTGTTTGAAGTCAGGCACGGCAAGCTGACTTGCTTTTGGCAAAGAAACATGAGCTGAAGTGACCTGTGACGTCCATGACAACCCTTAAAGGACTACAGGCTGACTTGTCATATTCTCTTTTCACTCTGCCATACAAAGTGACAATGCTCATCACAATGGCAGTTCAATCAGCTTGAATCTTTGAGTGGCTCTGGTTGTCGCTGTTTTATTATAGGAAAGGAGTTTATGTATGAAGTTGCTGCCTGGCTTCGTAGTATGAACAAAGATGAACTTTGGATACTTAAACATTTAAGATTTGGGAGTTTTGTCATCATTACAGTGTCAACTAGCTGTTCTACTCTGTTCTCTGGCCAAAAGCATCCTGAGAGAAGGAAGGGCTGACTTGCATTATATACCTCGAGGTCATAATCCACCATTGAGGGAAGTCAGGGCAGGAACTCAAGGTGTAAACCTGGAGGGCAGAAACTGTGGAGGAATGGTCTTTGCTGGCTTACTCATTGGATTACAGCCTCATGCCCAGCTAGCCTTCTTATACAGCCCAGTCCAAAGAAACTGCACAGCCTATAATAATGTAGAAAGGAGGTGGCCTTCCTATGTCACTCAAGACAATCCCTCACAGATGCAGCCACAGAACAACTTGGTAAAAACAACGGCTCAATGAATGAGCAATTTTTCCTTTTTTTTCCCCAGATCATTCTAGGCTTGCCAAGTTATCAGTGCTAACTAGCCTAAGCTGAATGATACAAACCTTACATGTTGCACAGAGAACACGAAACAGGAAGGGGTGGGGAAAGAGGAAGAAGAAAGGAAAGAAGGGATAGAATGAAAAAAAGAAGTGTGGAAGACAGTATTAGAGGAAGAGATGGGGGGAAAGAAGTAAATGACAGAATTAGTTTTCTGCCCTCTTAGGGATTTTGCTTCTAATTTGAACATTTAGAAACTAAAGATCATCTTCCACTGCCTCCTTTTGTCTCCAATATTCTGAGGACCCCAGGAGTACTTGGACATAAAATCCATGCTTCTTTGTGTGGAAGAAAATTCCATTTTCTCAAATCTAATGCATAACAGAGCAAAATTTTTAGAGAAAGGTGGCAGCGAAATGAGGCAGGAAACAAAGCAATTGTGACTTTTGGGTAATATATCCAAGCCATAAAGATTTCATTAGGCTCTCTAATACATTGCTAATGAAAAATCAGACCCTTTCCTATTTTACCTACGTTCCGAACATTAGAATCAACTTGTCTTCCCAAGCTTTGCACTCCATTTACATTAATTAGAAAGTTCCATATTAAGGAAAGCTTTTAATGGGCTGTTATTGTAGATGATTTTACTGGTGAGCTGCATTGTTCTGTTTAATAGCACATAAAGTGGCATCTATAGAGGGAGCTTTGATAAAATTGAAGTTTTGATGGACTTGGGCTGAACTGGTCATTGCTAATAGATTGGAGTCCAGGGAGATTTACCAGGAACACTTCCATAGCATCCATAGGACTCTGCCCCTACAGTGTTCCAACTAATATTGCTATAACAGGAAGATACAGGAATAAATGTGAGCACGTATATTGTCCTCTTCTTACTACAATGCTGGATTTAGGATAAGAGCTCAGCTAACTGTATTGTCAGAACACACTACGCATCATGGAGTTAGCTCTAGGAAGAGTTCTAAGAGGGGCCATTTTTATTATACAATGTGTGTTACAATGTAATAATTGAGAGGTTAGGCATTTAATTAGGAATTTGGATCGAATGCTTAAGGACTTAGATGGACAATAGAGTTGAAAGATTTATCCATTTGAAATTGACACAGTGAAAATCAGGTGGTTACTTTCCACTGCTGCATGCTTCATCACTGTGGGAATTCAAACTAAATGTGGACACATTCATCACATACTTATGGAACATGGGCTGGCACAGGGTCAGTGGTAATAGCTGGAAAGACAAGATTAATAAGCTGTAGTTCCTGTTTCCTAGCAATTCACATTCCTGTGGAGCAGACAGACCCATAAACAAATATTTATACCAATGACATGTCACACAAACTAATAGAAATGTGTACAAACTTGTCAGGACAAAGGGGTAATGAGAAGAGGGAGGGAGGCATACAGGAGGTCAGATGGTACTCAGGCATGTGGCCTATCCTTCAAGAGGAATCTGGAGGATGCTCAGGGTAGACAAGGTGAGACATTGTTTCTAAGTCAGGAGGCTGCTAAAACAGTATTGTGGATATTTGCATTATCTTTATCCATTAACCCATTGATGGGCATTGGAACCCTCAATAGCTTAACTAGTACTGTGGATGACACTACAATTAAGATGAGAATGAATTCGATTTCCTTAACATACTGATATCAATTTTATTAAAAATAGATCTGAAGAAGTCGTGTTACCAGATCACATGTCTAATTCGTTGGTAAACTCACCATTGTCCCCATTTCTACAGTGTTTTAGGTTTCCTTAAGCGGAATACAGAGTTCCAGCTCTCCCACACTCTTCCCACGTGTGTTGTCTCTGGGGGTTACTTGTTTATTTGAATGGTTTCCCTCTCATCAGGTTTAGTTTTGATGTGCGTTTCCACAATGATCAGTGATGCCCCATCATTTCCTGTACCTCCGGGCCAGTCATCTGTTTCTTTGAAGAAACATCTACTCATAGTCTTTGCTCACTTGCATCACAGTTCTGTTTTTGAGTTGCATAAGTCCCTTCTAAACTTTGGACACAAACACTTTATCAGATCTATGGTGTAAATACTTCTTTTTCATCCTTTATGCTAGTGTTCTCTCTTCATTCTGATGACTGCTTCCTCTGCTGTGAAAAAGCTTTTTAGGTGGCTGTAGCCAATTCTTCTAGCATCACTTTTGTAATTTGTGGGGATTTTTTTGGAGGAGCTTGTCTTTGTCTTTGCTTTTGTTTGTTTGTTTGTTTGTTTTTGTCACATCCAAGAAATCCCTGCCTCAACCAGTGTCGTGACTCTTTTCCTCCATATTTGATAGCTTCAGGTGGTATGAAGGCTTAGTCTACATTATTACATTTAAATCCTTAATCTATAGTATTCATCATTAAAATGAGAACACCCTGTCATTCATGACAGCATACATGAACTCAGAGGCCATATGGTAGGTGAAATAATCCAGCCACAGAAGGACACATGTGTGATTCCTTGTATATGAGGCATCAAAAGTAGTAATAGCAAAAGCTGTGGAGAACAAAATGATGATTTTGGAGGGCTGAGAGGAAGAAGGAGAAATAAAAAGCCAAATTTCAACTAGTATGCTATATAATGACTCAGTGCTGTAGGAGGATATATTCTAGAATCTTTACAACACTATGTCTACAGTTGATAATGCTGTTTTGTATGCTTAAAAACCATGTTAAAGAGGTAGATCTTTATATTAAATATAAATATCTTATCATAACATAAGTAAAATAAATAGCTACCTTCATTCCTAAAACCAGCAAACAAAGTCTACCTCATACCACACATATAAGGCAGAAATCTGTTATTTTATACACATACGCATATTCACACATGGTAGACGAAATGATCCAGCCACTCGACGACACATACAGGATTGCATTCATGCAAAGCCTCCAAAGTAGCAAAGGTAAAAGATGCAGAGACTAGAACGATGATTGACAGGGCCACACCGATGAAAACACATCTCTGTGGCCCAGCAGGGACAGAGGTGGAGAGTGGCACCCCTGCAGAGCCTAGGTATGGCTAGAACCCAGGGCGAAGTGGAACAACACAAGAGCAATGAGAAATGGACTCTTCCCTTGGAGCTGGAATGTCGGTATGCTGTGAGACCTTGGGAGTAATAACAGATTTTAGTTAGAGAATGACAGTAAGAATCATGTCTCTGGTCATAATTACCTAATTGGAAAATTACTATAAGAGTCCAATAAGAAATTATAGGAGTCTAACTAAAATAGGGAGGTTAAATTGAGGGGCTCTGAAGCTCCCCTGGATGTGAAAGATGAAGATTGCTTCTCGGCCAGGCTATCTCCTGCATTTCTGGCAGATCCCATCTGGATGAGACTGGGAGGAGTTAAACTGGACAATTTACGTGAAAGGGGGACACGTTGTTATGTTTATGCTTTTACAGGATATCTGCCATTGCTATTACCTAATATATCTTTCTAACACTCCTTTAAGGGAAAAATTATCATGTTCATTACAAATGAGAAAATTGATGTTTAAATGTCCAAGACCAGAGACCTGATGCCACATTTGACTTAGCAGTCATTGGTTTTCCATACTACATCTCTAATTTTTTTCTTAAGATTTTATTTATTTTTTTATACACAATAATTTTTATGTATTCAAAATTTTAAATAAGGCAACTGTTAGTGAAAATTATTTGATACTACACCTAGCCTGGTTATACACTCTAAACACATTAAACTTATTCATAGAGAGTCTACACAGTACCTATAAATATCTTTCCAATAAAAGTGAGGTCATGTATTTCTGGGTGATAATACCCTGCTTGGGGCAGTAAAATAAACCAGCAGGCTGAAGGCCAAACAACTTTAACCAGCCCAGAGATTCAATAAGTTAAAATACATTTTGGAAGACAGCTTCAGGCTAGATCTGCCTTTTCTTTGGCAACTCTAGGAAGACACCTTATTCAGGACAAGCAGATGAGTTCCAGAGGATGAATGTCTGCTTAAAGGGACATGGGCATGGCATACAGGTAAGTGTTTAACATAACATTATACTTTGGGTGATTTTTTGGTATTGCTGGGTTTTTAAAAAAAGTTTATTATTTGGCAATAACTGTCAAAAAATCTTACCACCCCCTCCCATCTTTTTGAGATACTGCAACATTGTCTATTTGGGAACTTGTATAAGGCATATAGTTCTTTACTGGGGGAAACTTTGTCCACAGGGAACATGTGGGACATTTGGAGACATTTTTGTCTGTTACAATTGGAGGAGGGCATTTAGTAGGTGGAATTCAGGGATGCTGCTAATAATTGACAAGGGATGTAGAGTAAGTAACCCCACTCCAAAAAGGTATCCAGTCCAAATGTTAATAGTGCCAAGGTGGAGAGGGCCCTTCCTTGGTTGTAAAATAAATGAGATGTCTACCATCTACAAGATCAACTCTGTATTTGGAACACCTACCATTACATTTTGCAATGATCTATTTGTGTGGTTATACATTGCTATGAGCTTAAATATGCCCTTTTAAAAGTATGTGTTAGGTTTAGAAACAATACATAGTACACCTCTGTTGAGAGTTAAGGCCAATAAGAAGGAGTTGGAGTTATGGGAATGCCCCTTAAGTGTAATGACAAAGGATTTTTTTTTTAAAGGTCTAAGGAATGGAAGTTTGATCTTTACTCTCTAACCTTTTCTGTTGGTCTGTCATGAGATGGCATAGCTCAAAAGCTCCTACTAGATGCTAACCTCTCAGTATTGGATTTCTTAGCCTCCCAAAGAATAAGCCAAAACATTGCTATTAATCACACTCTGCTAACTATGTGATATTGAACTTTAGCAATATAAAATGAACTCACCCAGTGAATAGCTTTCTGACTTCCATTACTGACACTTGTAGAGGCCAACTATACCACTTGCCTTTCTTCTCACAGAATCATTGCTTCTCAGAATCAGAATCATTTCCTTTAAGAGCCACAACTAGGCAAACAATAATTGTATGGGGAGATTACGGATGAAGGAAGAGGGATTTGCAATTCTTTGCGGGGTAAGGAGGAAAGGAAGTGCCTGTGGATTCTAATGATTAAGAACAATTATTCTCTTCTTTGTGAATTCTTAGAGTCCACACCTGTGCCTCTCATAGGAGTAGCCTTTTATAATCAAATGGAAGCAAGAACAAAAAATCCAGAGATTTCAATATAATATCAGAGCTTGAAGGCTGGAAGAGGGTTCAGAGTTGCAGGGGGCAAAGACACAAGCTGCTCCAACATCACCTTTTTAGTCTCTCAGGAAGCACAACACAAGAAATGTTCCTGTTGCTGTCCTTGGAGGGTTGAGAACAGGCAAAATCAATAGAGGCTCTACCATACTATCTTGGAGGGACCATATACAAAAGGTCTTTCTTGGAACTTCTCAGAGTGAGCATGTCACTGAGGGTTCTTTGAAGAGCCTGAAGAAAGAGAGGCAGTTTGGAGGTGTTGCCAAACCATGCCAGAGGGAGAGACTTTTTGTTATATTCTTCAAAGTGAAAGAAATCTTAGGTAATATTGCCCTGTTTCTCATCAAGCAAGTGAGTCACACAACTGAAGACAGAGCTAAGTGTTCTGTCACAGTTAAATGCCATTGCATTTCTTTTCCATTAAAATGGGGGGGGGGGGTGTCAGTGGATAGAGCACTGATCCATGCAAGTGTGAGGAAGAGAGTTAGAATCTCCAAAATCCAGTGTAAAGAGTCAGGAAGATGTTATAGCTGCCTGTAATCCTAGCACCTATGCAGACAGGAGATTCCTGGGCAGATGGACAGTTAGACCAGCCAGAATCCATGGATTCCAGGTGCAGTGAGAGGGTAACTTCAGTAAATAAAGTGTCCCATAATCTGCTCCATGCCCTCCCTCCTCCTTTCAGACAGCTTTCCTGCTAGTCTATCAGACTCCATACCAGATGTCCCCTTTCCACTTCCAGGGTTAATTTGCTCCCAGTAGGCTCTGCATTTCTGCTCTCCTGCTTCTATTTCGGCTAATTCCAACAGAGGCAATGGTTCTGAAACTCACTCAGTTCACAAACCTTTCTTTCTCTACTTTTGCTTAGACCTTGAATGGAATGCCTTTGTTCCTTTGTTCTGTGCTGTGAATCACTATGGACCTGAAAGGTAAGAGGGCTGTTAGCATATATCAAGAAAAAGGAGAAAGAAGGAAAATGATAGGTTTTAATAAGGAAATGGAAGTTGACATTTTCTTCTACCGGAGTTTACTAATCTTTCTTCTGATGGTTTTCAAAGAAATCGACTTCATTTTTCTTACCCCAAACCACATATTTACCTTCTCTTAAAAAAGATTATTACCATTTGCCAGTGGCCAGAATTTCACTTGACCTGACACAGAATAAAGTGAGAAGCCACAGATGTAAACAGTACACTGTTGGGTTTCTAGAAAAGATTATCGTGTGATCACAATTGCATGATTCTGTTCATATCCCCAGAGATTTGGGCATCACAATATAAATGGGAAAAGCCTGAATGGAACCTGAGACCTAGGAGGGGACATCCACCATAGACAAGAAACGGTGACAGACTCAAGGGGGTGGCATGTAGACAGAATGTGATGGAGACAGGCATAGGTAGCAGAGTAGATTAAGACTTTCCCATCTTCATCCAGAAAAAAAAAGAATTCTTTATGTGCTAGGTTCACGGCTAAGGAATCACTAACAAATGACATGCCAGAGCTGGGGGTGGTGGCACTCAGGAGGCAGAGGCAGGTGGATTTCTGAGTTAGAGGCCAGCCTGGTCTACAAAGTGAGTTCCAGGACAGCCAGGGCTACACAGAGAAACCCTGTCTTGAAAAACAAAAACAACAACAACAAAAAGGATAGGCCTGTAAGAGAAAGGCACAGACAATTATTGAATAAAAGTTTTGTGTGACAAAGAGTCTTTAGAAATGAAGGTACAAAGACATAGATGCCAGTATAATTTCTGCTTAGATTTGATGAAGAATGGACAGTTGTGCAGCGGTCTGATTAGACAAGGGCATAGCACGTGGTAATTACCTGTGAGGTGAAGCTTTCAAAAGACTTGCAGATTCTTCTCTGGGTCCATTCTTTAGTGATAAAGGCATTTCTTTCCTCTAGAAAGTGCACCACTTTGATGGTTATAGGACTGGAGGCCAAGTAGGTCGGATAAGTACAGGAAATTCTATACCACATAATTGTGTGTGCGAAGGAGCTAGGCACTGGATAGGGTCCACCACTTTCTCTCTTAGAACGCTCTCCCTCCTCTTAATGACTCTCTCACTTCAAGGGCTGACCAAGCCCAGTTCCTGTGATTGGTAACTCTTCAAATAGAAAGCTCCTCTGCCATATCTCTTAGTTATGACACATAATTAAGGCATAGTGTTCATGCCTGAGTGTCTACCAATCTGTGGGAATGAAACAGTAGCAATGGGAGAAAGCCATCATCCAGAGGGGCCACATCTGCAGAAACACAGAAATGAACACACACAGCCCAAGACCTCTGAGTACTGCCTCAACCCAGCTGCTTCTTGGCTCCAGTGTGACTGAAGTTATCAGCTCATCTTTTTTCCAGCACTTCACACTTGGTCTGGAACAGTAGTAACTCAGCATTCGCATTTACAGGCAAATCTCAGTTTCCAATCTAAAATGCCACATGTATTCACATGCATGCGCTTAAAAATTATTAACATGTTTGAAACCATGACTCTTTTATTAGTGCCTTCCATTTTAAGGGGGGGAATTTGACCACTGAAAGTTTTTGTACTTTGTCTCTAACTCCATTTCTCCCTTAGGCCCTGCGTGGTTTTTTTGTTTGTTTGTTTTGTTTGTTTGTTTATTTGTTTTGCTTTTGCTTTTATTTTACTGTACAATTTTTGCATAGCATGGTAGTTCTTTAAGAATGCATCAGCCATATTTTATCCAGACAGATTATATTCCTGAGTGCTTAAGAATCAAGGAGGGTACAGATCAATGGAATCTCAACTGAAGATGAGCTGTGGCTACAACCCACAGACCACACATAAGGTAGGATTTTACCCAAATTTATGAGAAGCAGATAAAAATGTTTTAATCCTAGGATAACGATATAGGTCTTTAAGAGTCACATTACAGGAAATTGAAATAAAGACAGAGAGATGAGTAAGAGGCAGGCTGTAGATTTGATGATCTACCACACTAAGGTGTTTCTCTTTGGGGGACCCACATTTATCTTTCTGCTTTACCTGTTTTCTCTTCTGGAAAAAGACTCACTTAGCTGAATACTTCTCTTCGTGGCCAGAGACACAGCAAATGTGAGGTCCCGTTTAGCTACAGGGTAAGTAATGAAGCCTCTCAGCTAAACTCCTTAATGGCATTGTCTCATTGATGATTGGTGTGGGCATGGGACAAAATTCTGACCAATAAGATATGAGGAAAGTTTGCTTTGATGGCTCAAACCTGTAAACCCAGCACTGGGAAGGTAGAGAGACAGGAAAACCAGGAGTTCAAAGTTATGCTGGGCTCTAACCTGAGAGTCTGTCTCAAACAAAACAGAATCAAACCACAACACACACAGAAGAATAAACGAAAACAGACAGGCACTGTTGCATACACATACCAACCACGCTCTCCTTTAGCTGCCATGCTTTATTTTCTATAGCCCCATCATCATCCAATTTAATAAGGACTTTTCATTATAAATAATCTGTGTTTTGAGACAGGGTCTCATTCTGTACCTCAGACCAGCCTGGAACTCACTATATAGTCCATTTTATCTTCAAATTCATGTCACACCTCTTGTCACAGTCTTCCTCAAGTGCTCTTATTATGAGCATTAAGTCACCATGCAACAATTCATGCTAATGTTTTAAAACTGAGGTTGGTAAAATGGCTCAGGGGGTAAAGTTACCTGCCGCCAAGTCCAGGGATTTTCTAATGTCCTCTGGCCTCTACTCATGCCACCACCATGTCTTGAGTGCCCCATATACCTAGATACATCATTATGGACCTAGATTTCCTTGTGCTCTCCTAATCAGGCTGCCCTCCCCATGAGACAGGGACCTCGACCTCCTGCACACCACATTGGAATAGGAGAGCATCGCCTCATCGTCTAAGAGCCTCTCATTACCAGGCAAGCAACTCTTTCCAAAGGGTAAAACAAATCCCACACCCTCCATGAGCTAACATGCACATATCTGCACACTGACACATACACATAAATCCTTTCAAAAATGCAATATAGTGTGGCCTGGTTTTGTAAGGCAAACACATGTAAAGAAGAGTATTATTAGACACTTATATATTGTTGAATACTTCTTAAATCACCAAAATCACAATCTAAGGAAATAGATACTAGCTCCCACATAAGAGAAACAAGGCTTGAAAAATGTAGGTAATATACTTTGTGCCCAATAGCGAGAAAAGAATTGAGAGTGACCCACTTTTATCTAGTTTGAATATCAATGTTCTGTGATATCCTTCCATAGTGTGTATGTGATACATAACAAATTGTTTAAAAATTGAATAAATATACACAAGGGCCACTTCTTAATAAAACACTAGATAAACAAATAGCCAATAGACATGTAAAAATCTCATTAAACTCATGGATAAAATGAATTAAAATTAAGATATTTTTGTTTACTTTATACTAAAACAAAACCCTTAAGCTGCTGAACCCATAATGTATTACTAAAGATTACCATTTATCTGTACAAAGATTTATGTGCATTACAGTATTAAGTATAATAGTCAAAATGACCCAGTAACAGGCACTGGTTAAGTAAATTATATATAATACAATGATGGAGTATTATGTAGTCATTAAAATGATATGAAAGATTATTTATGAGACATGAAAATGATGAGTATATTATTACAAGAAAAATACAGGTTTCCAGATAGCTTGTACAGTAGAATTCCAATAGCATGTCAACAAGAACAAAGCCTCTTTGCATATGTCTTGATTTGAATATTAAAATTCTGGAAGAAAGTCAACTTTAATAATAATAATTATGCCTGCACAGAAAGATCATGGGTGATAATTTTCCATTTATGTATTTTAATATAAGACCAAATCAGATTATCAATCAGTAGTCTAACACTTAGTGGCTTAAAATGATAGTGATTTATCATCCTGGAAATCAGCTGCATAGGCTATTGCGCTGGAATTGCTTGGGATCACTCAGACACCTGTCACCTGAAGGTTCGCCTGAGGCTGGAGACTCTCCTGCTTGGGAGTAGACACTGAATGTTCCTTAGGAAGCTTTGACAACCCCGATGTATTAGGAGAAAAGACTCGGGTTCTCTACAAAATGACCCCAGGCACTTTAAGACCTAGCTTCTAGACCTTCATAGCATCATTTCATTTCTGACCTGTCCTGTGGGTCAAAGAATCCCCATGTCAGCAAAGGCTTAAGGGAATGAAGAAAGGTACATATTCTCTCTCTCTCTCTCTCTCTCTCTCTCTCTCTCTCTCTCTCTCTCTCATGATAGTTGGGCATGAGAACCTAATTATAACACTCTGCAAAATCTAGCAGAGTCCTTGATAACTACTAACTACTACAGTCAATTATTAACTATGTTTATTTCATTGAAAACAGCCTTCTCAGGATCCTGTTTTGAACCTAAATTAGGTCCCTCTTTAAGGTTTGTCTGAATTTTCTGGGGTCTGATGACATGGCTCCACTAGGACATAGTTATGCACAGTGGTTCATTACTCTATCATTGTAGTTTATTACAAAAATCAAGATGGTCAGAGCAGTGATATAGTACGTACTCTGCTAGTATCTGGGGAGGCATTCCATCAATAGGATGGAGTGTCTTATATGTAGATTGCCTTTGAGACACATGCCTCTGTCCAAATGTAATAAGAACAAGGAAGAAACAGAGCTATTTTAGTTATTTTTAAATGAATCCCATGATGTTGATAATGGAGCTTGTAACCATGGCAGCGTTGATCTCTGTGTTTGGGTTGTCAGCCTTCTCCCTTGGTGGAGATGGACGAGCCTGTTCCTGTGAACATCAGCAAGGCAAGTCTACTCTTCAGAATATTCCAAGTATACCATGATCAGAACTGGAGCAGTTGGAATTATGGTACCCTATAAGGTAACTTCCTATAGAACTGGGACTTTGATCTTGACAGTGTTATAGGAAGGCACCCCCAGTGCCGAGGAAGTGGGGTGGGCGGAAAGTGGGAGAACTACTGAAGAATGCTAGAATCACAGGGGGAGGGTCTTTTTAAGTCCACATATTTCTGGAGTCCACAAAAGGTCCTTATTTTGATGTGCATATGACTAGAAGGATGGATCCTAATAAACTCTTCAAGGATAATCCAGGCATTCAAACAACTTTGGGAAAATTATAGTCTAAACATAGGATATTCTGAGGCTCAACCCAGTTTTGGAGAATATTGGAAAGAGGCTGATTTTCCTCTCATGATCAGATTGTTCCAAGATATTGCTGTGATCTAGGCAGCATGGGATATATTTACTGACTCATTGTGCACAAGTATTGCAACAATATGAGTTAAATGCAATTCTCTGGGTTCTAGCCACCATTAACATCACTTTTCACCTAGGAAAATATATTGTGTCTTTCCAAATCTGACTTATAAGATGACTCTGGCAATATCACCTTTGGTAAAGTGAGGATGGCCTATAACTGGGTTGCCTTAGCAACAAATAGGATTGAACATTAACAATTGAATCCAGATGGTCATTACAGTCAGTCAAGAAAACAGGCCCTGCGCAATTTGGAATGTGTCTACCATCCAGTTGTATATCAACCTACAATGGGGTCTGAAAGCATGTCATGTCTCCTCTATCTTTAGTCAGAGTCATATCTACAGCATAACTTGGGTTGGACTATATGTTCTCTTTATTAATGACACTACAGGGCAGAGTACAACAAATCGCTGGCATCTTAGAAAATGCTGGACTTTGATTTGCATATATCACTCAAACCATATGGGACTCATATATGTCTTCCCTCTCCCTAGTAAGAATGGATCTAGATGAAAACAGATGATTGATTGATTGATTAATTTATTCATTTTTTTTAAATCAAAGAGTCCCTTTTTCCTGGTCCTGTGCAAGATTCTAAGGCTACAATTGTGACTGCTACAATTTCTGCCCTCAAGGTGTTCTGCCAGGAGAGCAGATGGTATTTAAATCCCTGCTGTGTTTGAGAAGGTTTTCAGAGAGATATTCACAAGATGAGAAGCCAGGTAATGACAGGACTACCCCTTTCAGAGTGAGTTCAAAAATATAACATCAGGGGACCAAATATTATGGGATAAGGGATACTGGAAAAGGCAGAAAGAATGTAGAAGGGGGGTATCTTTATAAAGAAATGGTGATTGCAAGGGCCCAAACTAGATTTTTATGGTGTATTAAGGGTATGACAAGGATACTGACATGATCAAGGATGGAAATAGAAGAAGGTGTCTAGAAAGTCACACCAGGTATTCAAGCCCAAGAGAGAAGAAAACCATGAAGGGATTTTGAGCAGGTAGAGTTGGTAGCACTATGCTGGGCTATTTCTGTGGTTGAGGCAAGGCTTAGCAGATGAAGCTATCAGGGGTATTTGGTAGGAGGTGGATGTGGGATGTGAGGGAGATGGTAAGGCTTAAGATACCTCACCACCACCACTTTCTGGCTCAGGAGTATAGTATCTACTTTTTATCAGGACAGGGATCTAAGAGCAGAAGTTTAGAAAAGCAGATTGGCTGACTCACATTTCAGCTTAGAATAACTCAAATATAAATGTTAAAATACTAAGTAAATTAACCTTTATTTAAAAACATTATCGGGCTTGGCACTTTAATGTATCATAGGTTTAATTTCCCAGGAACTTAATGATTTCTTCCTCTCTCTCCTCATTCTGAATACCATCACTTCCTAACACTCCCTGATAAGACAACAGATAAGAAAGTTCAGCTGAATCGGGCCAACACTTGGTGTAAACCCTGGCAGGGTGGTAAGAAGCCTGGGAAGGGGGAAAAGTGGTAAGAGTGTAATATTTAGACAGTGAGAAGTTGTTTTTAAAATGTTTCTCCTAATTCATTTTACTATAGTACAGATCACGTAAAGAGAATATATTATTTCTACACTCTGTTGTGTAGGTAAGAGAACCATCTGCACACACACACACACACACACACACACACACACACACACACACACAGATAGATAATACAAAGGCAGCAATGAGAGTCAGCTGGATCAAATGCCACACAGGAACATAGACAAGCCTCACCAAACTCCAACCCTTTAAAGAACAGAAGTGAGTACTACTACCATTGTGGTAGCCACACGCTATAATGCTCATACCCAGCACAGTCTTAAAAGATAGTGGATTAGGGGGCCATGCAACACGCTGTCAGGGTCAAAGCTGGCGAACACGTTTCGTCTTGGGACAGCCATATCCTTTGTGATGTCAGGTGATCTCATTCCAAACAGGCTAAGAACAATTACAAGAGGATGGGATGCAGAATGGTACATTATTCCAGGTAAAGGAGACATGGCGTAGGAAACAGAGAAAAGAGACTGAATGAAACAGGGTAACAGAGAAGACAGAGGGAGCATGAAGGGGACAGAAAGAAAGGTGAGGTCACGAGTCAGTATCTCAGTTTCTCAGGTTCGTGCTGCTTTTCCCACAGCCTCTCTGATTTGAGACTTGGGATCCATCCCATGCTTTCCAGCAAATCTTTCTCTCTTGATTAAGCCAGGTGGATGGGTTTCTATTATTTGAAACCATCCATGCCTGGGACAAAACAGATGAGGGTCTATTTTCAGATAATTGGGCCCAAGAGGCAGAAGACAAGCATGCAACCAACATATTTGTGAGAAATGCAGAGATTTACATGCTCATTTTCAGAAAGATGTCCCATTTGCCTCTGGAAGAGAAAGCATTACAAACAGTAAAAGAGAAACTGTGTGAAAGAGCCAAAGACTCCAGCATTAACCCAGTTCAGAGCAGGATCTAGTCTGACCCAATGACCTATATCCAATTATATACAGCATCCATGAGATGGTGGGGTTCAGGCATTCAAGAAAAAAAGGGGACTCACAAATCTTGTTTCCAACAATGCAAACGTGAGAATGAACTGTGCTGTGGGTTAGAGGCCGTTTAATCTCAGAAATCTATGTGATTTCTCACCATCTGTTACTAATAGTGCCTGTGCTTTGGCATATACGCATATATGCACATGCTTCTCTATTTACTCATGAGTGTGGGTATTAGAAATATGGCTTCATCATGTGAATCCAAGAAATATGAAAATACACAGATATGACAGTGATGCAATTTTAACATGTTTGTCTCATTATTAAGTATATGGTGCAGAATTTAGGAAGCATGTCTAAGAAGAGGAAAAAAAGTCTTCATTTGATTGCTCTGGAGTAGCAACTCCATATACCCTCCTGTGGTAGCCCCTTGCCTCATTTACTCTCCACTTCCTGGTCTTTCACAGTTTCAGTCATCTGTGACACAAATTTTTGTTACATGTGACTTATATTATACATGATTCTTATTTTGCTACATAAATCTGCAATCTTGACATGTGAACCACATTATAAATTATTTCAATTATTTTTTTGATATTTCATCATGAACAAGTATTAATTACCTACCTGTTTTTCTAATTTTACAATTCTAAGTAGTCCTAAAGTGGTTGGTTGTGTACGCAAGCGTGTTTTAAAAGTTGGACTTTAAATTTTTTATGGTGCCACAGATACACATTTTTCTCAAGAGCTTCATAGAAGGTGGAACGTGGGTTCTAGGTTTCACGGGTTGTAATTGACGTTTTTTGGTGATTTATGGGTTAAGACATTTGGTGTTAAATTTTAGTTTTAGAGAAGTCCATTGCTTCTTATTGAACCCCAACCCCATAAATATGCAAACATACCAGGTACTTTGTGATTATAGTGACCAATAGTTACCAGGTCTACAGAGTCCTTTAAATGGATACCTATGTCTGAGAACCAGGTTTTTATCCTGCCTCTGATTCAGCCCATCTAAATGAGCTATTGGGTAGAGGTGATCTGGTTTCGTCATTGACATAGGAAGTCATTCTGCTGCCTCTGGTGCCTATAGCAATACTAGACTTTACATGTCCTTTTGGAGAGGAGTCCACCATCACCATTCCAAGCCATCTGGGATTTTACCTCAGTAACAAAACCCACTTTGGAGCCCCATCCTGATCTCTAGATTAACAAGGATTCTGGGTTCATGTGGGTTATATCCTCTACATTCAAAATTAGAGCTATTCTCAACCCAATTCTACCAACAGAGGGTAACTAGTGTTCACGGAACACAGTTGTTCTGGGCATATTGTTAGATGAAGCTCTTCCCTCAGCCATGGCCATAAGCATGATTCCTGGCTACTGGAACACAGGTGGAAAGGATCATCTGATTTCTATCCTGGTTCAAAAGACACATATGAAATCCGTCACTCATCAGATCCTGCAGAGCACTGAAATTCACTGAGAAATCAAAAAGATGCCAGAAAGAACTCAGGTCCTTGCACTAAATGAAGAACTAACCTCTACACACCTGTCAACACTCAATCAACTATTATGAGAAAACAGAAACTGTTTTTTGTTGTTATTGTTGTTGTGATTCCATTTGGGGCCCCTGTTAAGTGAGCTAGACTAATGATTTCATAGAAAACTATTCAATCATAGTGAACTTACATGACGTATTTGGCCTGTTAGAGAGAGGCCATGCCCATCAAATTCAAGAGGTATGACTTTGGACAACATTTTGGGGGGACCTCAGGGTTCAACTTCTTAAAACAGCAATTCTCTTCTCCATGGCTCGAAGAATGTTTCTAGACCTAACAGTTCTTTATGTGAAAGATCTAAAGTAACAAGAAACTTTCAGCCATGAGGGATCAAGAACACATTTTTAATAGATAACTAGTATAATATATGTAAGAGCACAAGAGCCAAAAATTATTGCAAATAGGAAGACAATTTGGTAAATTCAGCTGAGTGTGAGATTTTAATCTTTTTAGCAGTTAAAAAGCATTATTATATTTACACTTTGCAGATGGAATAAAAATGAATATGCATAAAAAGGTTGTTGTTTTCAATATGAAATACTCCTGTAAGTTGATGTGTTTGAATACTTGAATCCCAACTGATGGCATTGTTTAGGGAGGTTGCAGACCCTTTGGGAGATGGGACCTTGCTAGAGGAAGTGAGTCACAGAGGGTAGTTCTTGAAGCTTTATAGCCTGTTTCCACTTTCTGTCCATCCTCTGCTTCCAGAGTATGTGAGCAAATGTGAACAGCCAATAATGGGTGAAGGCTCTAGTTAGGCCCCATCGGGAACTTTCCATCTCCAATAAGATATGGGATTGTTATCTTCAGCAATTGGGGTCTTACCATCAGCTTGTAGAGAACAATAGGTTTCCATGTGACCCCTCAAATGCCCCTTAGTATTAGTAGTCACTCCCTGCATCCCCTCCCTTCCCCTCCTCTTTCAGAATATATCATATGGAGAAACAACTGCTTTCAATGAAAACTGTAGATAAATAGGTGTCTGCAGCTCTATGGGAGGAACAACAATATGGACTAACCAGTACCCAGAGCTCCCAGGGACTAAACCACCAATCGAAGAAAAATGGCTCTAGCTCCATATGTAGCAGAGGAGGGCCTAGTTGGCCATCAATGGGAGGAGACACCCTTGGTCCTGTGAAGGTTCTATGCCCCAGTATAGGGGAATGCCAGGGCCAGGAAGCGGGAGTGGGTGGATTGGGGAGCAGGGGGGCGATTTTCAGAGAGAAAACTAGGAAAGGGGATGGGTAGCATTTGAAATGTGAATAAAGAAAATATTTAATAAAAAAATTGCAGATTTCCTATGGAGAAGGCCTGGGGGTTACCTAGAGGGATACTGGTACCAGAGATGAGGTTCTAATATGTGCATATTGAACACAACAAAATGTTTGTTGAGGGATGTGGTGTCTTATCACTAATAAAATCATTTGATATAATGACAAAAAGGAGGAGGAAGAGGACTTGAAAGGCTACCATGCCTTCCCTGTCTGCTGCCATATCTAATCCTCCTTGATTGTCTGTATCCCTATGGAACTAAGCTAAAAAAAAAAACAAAAAAAAAACAAAAACAAAAAAACAAAACAAAACAAAACAAAAAAAAAACAAAATAAAATAAAATAAACCAAAACCAAAACAAACAAAAAACAAACAAACCCTTCCTCTCCAGCTTTGCTTTTTTTCAATATATGTTGTCACAGCAATGAGTGACTGACTTAGACAGAGATTGAGGAAAAAAATATCACATTGTGCAACAAAGCATCATTCAGGGGCACAGTGAACATTTTAACTGAATGTGCACTGAACTATATTCATAAATACTCTGTGTGTGTGTGTGTGTGTGTGTGTGTGTTTAAATTTCTTATTTCTATACAATCTGTTACAGGAGCAATTTTACAAGTCATATTTGGAATCTTCCCATGGACATATCTTCATTTTTTTTGCACATGAAGAAACTTTATCCTAAGCCACAGGAGATCTCACTGACATGGTGAATTAAACCCAGGAAATGAAGAGAGACATTTTCAAGCCCAGAGACCTAGAAGCAGCAAAAAGATAAATCCAAGGGAATGTGATCCAAGTATTTCAACATTACATATTAAGGAAAAATAACAAAACAAATAAAATCAGGAGGCTACACAAACTTAAAACAATGACAAATAATACAGAGGCAATTAAGACATAAAGCTGGCCTTTGAGGAAAAAATGAAGCTTGGCTGAAACAAAGACAAAGAGTGTAATATAAAATATTAAAAAGAAAAGGACATTGTAACCACAAGTAGGAAAAAGATTAAATGCATTTATAACTTTAAAGAGATTTTTATGTATAACCCCACAGCAACAAATTTGGAAACTAGAGAGTAATGTTTTTCTTGAGACAAAAAAGGAAATAAAATTCAACCAAGAAGATGAAAAACCACAGAACTGGTTTAAAAAGTCATTAAAATATCTTTTATCAAATCCCATCAAATCTAGATCCTGTTTTCCCAACTTACTTAAAAATATATCTTTTAAAGAAAGCAACTCTAATTATTAGTATGTGGATAATATGTAAATCCTTATTTGTGTGCAGATAATATGTAAATTTTCTCAGTCCATTTAAATCAAAGATTCTTCACTTATTTATGCATCAAAGATGAACTTACTATATGACACAAACAAAACAAAATATTAGACGAGACATCAATTCTGTTTTATGAAACAGATGGAAAATATTAAACAAAGGGCATTTGTCAGCACATCAAAAGGATTAAATCATGACTAAGCAAGAACTGCTACAGGAATGGTTCACAATCAGCAAATATATTACAGCACTTGCATTACAACCAGAGAATAATAAGCAAAGCCATATGGTTGAATCAATAGACATGGAAATGTCATGTCATTGAACCGCCCTCTTCCCTCACTCTGGTAACTGACACCAAAGCTTTTGTCTGGAGACATACCTGCCCCTCTCCTCTCAAAAGACTTAGACAAGACAGCACTCGACCCAACTTAGGGTAGGGCTTGTGATCTACACCTGAGCCAATCAGAATATTATATTCCCCCTGGTTAGAACTGCTTTTTGGATTCAGAGATAAGCCCAGGACAGCATTGAGGTGAGTGAAATGCATGGTTATTTTTCAGGAATAGCAAGAACACCAGCTCTTTCCCCAGCCCTGGATTTGAAATGAATTACATGGACTCTTGAATTGCTGCAGCCCCTTGGGTGTCCACAGTGACAGTCTGTAAGAGTGATCAGACCTTGGTGACCTAGTTTGAGACGGTCTATCACGTTGGCCCTCTGCCAACATATCCTGTTGTAAAAGCTTAGGCCAATTTGAGTTAAGACAGCCTGGTTATTTTTCACAGAAGTCTTCTTGGATGTATTTGTCAAGATGAAGTAGATAACACCCAGTAAACACATGTAATGAAAACTTTAACTAAAACAGGGATTGAAGGGCATTGAGAATAAAAAAGGCATTTAAAAAGTCTTCAGAACACGTCAGGTTTAAGATGTAAACTATTGAAGCTGTTTTAAAGCCATGAATGTGATAGGCCATCATTTCTATTTCCATTTTGCATTATTCTCATGGCTTAAGCCAATGCTAAGCAGTAAATAAAATGCTCAGGAACATACATATGTTCCTGAAACATATATTCAGAAACAGAATATACATATGTGAATGTATTGGCAAATGGTGTGATTATAAACTTAGAAACTTTGAGACAGCTTACACAACTATTGGAATTTATATAGCAATGGTTTATTTGGCTAGAATTGGTATAAATAGAAAATTTATGTCAATGATCCAAAATAAGAATTGGGGATTGCCATACATTTGAATGAGAAGACTCTAAATTGTAAATAAATCAATATTTCCAAAGTCAGTACATGAATGGATCAGAATTTCACTCAGAATCTTAATGATTTTCCTTCATAAGATTAATTTCTAGGTGATATTAAAGTCTATGTGAAATAATCTGTATGTAAGACTATCCAGAACACTATGGAAAATAGGGGGAGACACCATTTCTCTTTAAAGTGACAATAAAAGTTTATTGTCTGCCCAAGAACAAGTAATAATTCAGTGGAACAGAATGGAAATTTCAGGATTCTATGACTATGCATTAAGTAACTAGAATGCTATTTTAACTCAGTTGAACCCATGGACATTTTTATTTGAGAAAGATTTATAAATATATAAGATGATCATTTCTCGAAACACTTAAGAAAAAATATCTATTTTGCAGCTAGCAAAATTAGGAAATGTATTTAGGGAATCTTAAAGGTACAAATGTAAATTATCTCCCCTTCCCTTTAATGGAAACCTGGACTCCTTTTGTTAAATGTGTCTTGAAATCCTTATTTGTGTTAAGAATATGTTATTTACCACCTATACATTGAGTCATTACAGAACTAAACTCAATAGCAGAGTTGGGAATGTAAAAGGGATCTGATGACTTGTTTAAAACCACGAGGCCCTTGGTTTTATCCCCTAAACTACAAACCACACAGCATTAAAGATCAATTGATTGTCCAATGATCATGTTAATCAATAAGTTTTCAATCATGAAAGAATAAGAAGAAAGATCTGTGTGATCACCTTCATCTGCCTTGCTGCTGTAACAAAAGACTGGAAACTGATTTATAAACAAGAGAAATGTGTGTCTTCATATTAGTAGAAACTGCAAAGTTCAGGATGGAGGTGGTGTGCCTTAGATAAAGTCTACTCTTTTATTCCCTATGTGGCTCCTCTTGTTGAGTCCTCACATAGAAGCAGGAGCAAACAGCTCCTTCATATTGCTTTCCTAAGTGTTGATGTGGCTCATGAGATAGGAATACTTCATGACTAACCTCTCTAAGGCTTCACCTCCCTACTGTCACATCAATGACTAAGGTTCACATTTGAGTAGGGAGAGATACATCGAAACCATACCACTGATAGATCTGATCTAGTAAATCTCAACTGTCATTGAACCATAACAGCACAATGATATGTTGGACTAAAGTCAAGAGTAAGGTCACATGAAAGCTTTACCTGTACTAACTGAGGCATTAACAATGTCTTATGCTATAAAGGCATTAACAGGATGCTGGAAGTCATTTAATGAAAGATGACATATTATGAAACTGGAATCATTTGATTCCAAAGTATACTTATGTGAAAGCATCCTCCTTCAGCATAGTGAAACAGGAAATAATAATAGTAACACTATTTTTTTAAACCACAACACTGTGGTTATATCTTAATTTGTTATCTTATTTAGCTTCAGAATAATAAAAATTAAAGGAAACAGAAGAGAGCTAAGAATTAGAGGATAACTGATTTCTTTATTTCAGTGTTGATTTTGGCCCAGGGACCAAAGCCTGCCTTCCTTTATTTTTGTAAGTAAAGTATTGTTAAAATACAGTGACACACATTTGTCGATTATTGCCTGCAGCTGCCATCACAATACTCCAACTTGGGCATACAGAAAAGTTTTTTAATTCTAAAAACAGATCAGACAATAACTGCCTGAGAAGTTAAAAAAATTATAAATGTAGAACTACACAAACAAATACAATCAAAATTTGATTCAATGAAGTCGAAAATCACAGTTCATTCTAGATATTTCAGAAAAGAATAGCTATTGTGTTTCATCCAAAAAATCTAAGTTTTACTGCCACAACTGAATTTTGCATTGCCTCATTACAACCAAAAGAGTAGAGATACATTATTGAAAACATGTAAACCAAAACATTGATGGGAAATGCATAACACAATTCTTAGGCAAGCAGGAAGAGAAATTCACAAAGGAGAAGTTAGGAGAAGAATACATTAAGAGAAATACTCAAGGCTGTTAAAACAAAGCCTCATCGCAGACAATAGCACTCAGGAGCCAACAACTGATAAGACGAACAGGAATATAAAGTATATAGATGCACATGGTAACAGTGCAATATAAAGCAATACAAAGATGCCCAGCACTGGCAATGCAGAAAGCAAAGCAGAGGAGAGAAACTGCAAAGCCACAACTGAACTTGAAATTTGATAGAGTAATCAAGAGAATATCATCAAGTTTGAGAAGATCAGACAATGAAGAAAACTTACGGAATAAAACAAATCTAAAAGTTGATTATTTGAAAGATCAACCCAGCCTGAAAGGTATCAAGACAGATGGACAAATAAAGAAAAGAGGAACAACATAGTGTGGATATGCTCAACAGCCTGAGTGAACCTTAAGACTAGTGCGGCCTAGGAAAGAAAAGGGAGGAAAAGTTTCCACAGAGAGGGACACCATTCATGACATTTTTGAAAGAGAAAAACTTTAGGGACAGAAGTCAGGGCCATGATTTCCAGGGCCAGAAAGAGGGAGGGGTTGATTACGAAGGCACGGGGAACATTTACAGATGTTACAAATACTTTTTACCTTTCGTATTGGTTGTACTTCTTCAACTTTATACTGAAAAGGGGGGTGACTGTATCCCACGATAAACTGCTCTTAAGAAAGGTACATTTTATTCTAACAATAGCTTGAAAAACTTAATTGAAAATCATACCCACTGTTCCAACTGGTAATAAGGACACATGCTCCACTATGTTCGTAGCTGCCCTATTTATAATAGTCAGAAGCTGGAAAGAACCCAGATGTCCCTCAACAGAGGAATGGATACAGAAACTGTGGTACATTTACACAATGGAGTACTACTCAGCTATTAAAAACAATGAGTTTATGAAATTCTTAAGCAAATGGATGTATCTGGAGGATATCATCCTGAGTGAGATAACACAATCACAAAAGAACTCACTTGCTATGCACTCACTGATAAGTGGATGTTAGCCCAGAAACCTAGAATATCCAAGATACAATCTCCAAAACACAAGAAAATCAAGAATAAGGAAGACCAACACATGAATACTTCATTTCTCCCTAATATAGGGAATAAAATGCCCATGAAAGAAGTGACAGAGACAAAGTTTGGAGCTAAGACGAAAGGATGGACCATCCAGAGACTGCCCCACCCAGGGTCCATCCCATCATCAGCCACCAAATGCAGACACTATTGCATATGCCAGCAAGATCTTGCTGAAAGGAAACTGATATAGATATCTCTGTGAGGCTATGCCAATTCCTGGCAAATATAGAAGTGGATGCCCACACTCATCTATAGAATAGAACACAGAGACCCCAATGGAGGAGCTAGAGAAATTACCCAAGGAACTGAAGGGGTCTGCAACCCTATAGGTGAAACAACAATATGAACTAATCAGTACCCCCAGAGCTCGTGTCTCTAACTGCATATATAGCATAAGATGGCCTAGTCAGCCATCGTTGGGAAGAGATGCCCCTTGGTCTTGCAAACTTTATATGCCCCATACAGGGGAACACCAGGGCCAACAAGTAGGAGTGGGTGGGCAGGGGAGCAGGGTTGGGGGAGGGTATAGGGGACATTCGGGATAGCATTTGAAATGTAAATGAAGAAAATATCTAATAAAATAAGTTAAAAGACATAACCACAAGATTATTATTTATTATTAACAACAGCAAGTAATCAGATAGAAAGATAGACTTAAAGTGATAGGGTGCAGTAATATTTGCTAGACTTCATCACTATTCTTAACGAACATCCAATAAATAAATAAATAAATAAATAAATAACCTAAACAAACAAAAAACATGAATTAACAAATTTTCCTGAAAGGCAAATGGAAAGCCCAAATAAATCTACCACACAAAATAAACACAGACACATAAGTCAGTCACATCACTGGAGAGCCCTTCAGAATTTTATATCTGCTTTTCTGAGGGCATAGTTACAGCCCTTTAAACATAAAATCCCACATGATTCCTACATCAATGATATGGTGCTGGGACAGGGACAGACAATTTAGAAACCCCTTGCAAGCCAGTCTAACAGGCTCAGTGGACATTTACAAAAACAAACAAACAAACACAAAAACTGGCTGAAAAATGCCTCAGCCAAATGTAACATAAGTATGGGGATGTAAAACTGCAAAATTAAATTCTGTTTAACTGAGCAGCCTAATAGAATAACACAGCATGGTAATTTGAGGAGACTTATTAGGGTGGTATGAAATGGTGGGGTGCCAGGGAAGGTGTCTCTGTCTCTCATCACATTAAAAGGTGAAAGGGACAATCTCCTGATCATTTCCGATCTCATTGCTCAATAGATTTCCCAGCCCCCACAAGGCTCTGCATGCCAATCTCCTCTGCAGATGGCGTCCCCTCTGAGAAGCACCCTTCTCACATGGACTGTGTCCTTTGAAAATTTGCTCCTCGCTAGCAAAAGGACCATCGCTTTTCACGAAGGAAGAGACTTTATTTCCTGCCTCCTCTATTCACCAAATATTTGCCAGATGAATATCAATAGATGCCTTTCTAAAAAAGCTTTTAAAGAAATTCAGCATCCATCCCTGATAAAAGGTTTGGTAAAATGGAAATAAATGACTGTTTTTTAACATGATAAAAGAAAAAGCTATCTCATATTTAAATCTTCCTCTCATGCTTAATGCTGAAATAATCCAAGCATTTTCCATTAGACTCGGGACAAGAGGAAATGTCCTCTATTCCAGATATAATTGCCAAAGCAATTAAACTAGAGGTTGATATAAAAGGCACTCTCATTGTTAAAAAAGAGATTTTAAGAAATCATTATTGTTTGCAAGTCATCCATAGTGCAACATCTGTAAAACATATTAGAAAAGAAATGGAGGCATTTACCAAAGTGGCTGGTTACAAAATTAATATAGAAAGCTAAGAGCTTCACAAAATAAACAAGAAATGCAATGGAAATAATAATCAATTTGAAAATGTAGATCAAAGAAAATTTTATAAATAGAAAAAAAATTCAGAAAAACAAAAAACAAAACAAAACAAGAACAACCCTAGGCCAAAGCTTAACAAGAAATTCCTAGTTAGTTCCATGGCTTAGCCATGTGAAGAAACGGTGTGAATAAAACCACAAAATCCTAGTCAGAAATGGAGAAGGGTTTACAAAGGCCACAAGAAAGTCAATCTGGCAATAGTATCAATTCTTTCTAAGTTAATCTATGAATTTATCGCAGGTATGATATAAACCCGCTGGGATTTCTATTACAACCGTACAGAATTCTCTACCACTTATCTAGAAAAATAACCACATGAGAATACCTAGTGAGTTATGGATTTCTAAAGAGAGTATCCCAGAGCTGATGAGCTTTAATCCAGTGAGAAGCATCTTTCCACAGTCAGGGTTTCTATTCCTGCACAAACACCATGACCAGGAAGCAAGTTGGGGAGGAAAGGGTTTATTTAGTTTACACTTCCATACTGCTGTTCATCACCAAGGAAATCAGGACTGGAACTCAAGTAGGTCAAAAAGCAGGAGCTGATGCAGAGGCCATAGAGGGATGTTACTTACTGACTTGCTTCCCCTGGCTTACTCAGCTTGCTTTCTTATAGAATCCAAGACTACCAGCCCAGAGTTGTTACCATCCACAAAGGGCCCTCCCCCCTTGATCACTAATTGAGGAAACGCCCCACAGCTGGATCTCATGGAGGCATTTCCCCAGCTGAAGCTTCTTTCTCCGTGATAACTCCAGCCTGTGTCAAGTTGACACATAAAACCAGCCAGTACACAGGGAAAAAGGAAACCTATGTAAGGGAGCAAGATGGCCTTGGAGATAAGGTGCCATGATTTATTCACAAATCAAAAGAAACCGAGAGTCACAGGCAGGACTCGGGACTCTGAGGAAGTCATAGAAAAGCTAGTCCCATTGGCAACTTGATTTAGGCTCTGATTTATAGAAGGATTAGAAATGGTTTTATGTTACTTTATGTATATTGTATGTGCACATAGATTATATATAGTTATATAACATACACACATATTGTTAAGACACCAGGAATGTAGATATTTGTTACAGTGAATAATACACAAGCCTATATAATCCCAGTATGTACATTTAAAAAAATCATTTTCTACTCACAGTGTGTGTGAGCTACTCCCCACACTGCCCTGAAATTAAATGGATGAAATCCTGGTCCTATGCATAATTCAAGCTGACTGTGGCTGTGTTGGGTTTGTCAGCTCTTGATCCACAAGTTACAGAGACACAAGCATTATCTGGTTAGGGTAACTGTATCCAATAAGAGAGGCATGGGTAAGCAGATTGGGGTCTGTCAGCTTGATGAAATATTTCACAGTCACCAAGTAAGATAAACACAAACAATGTGAGTCAAGGGATTTTGATACAACACCAAGCTAAGGAAAGTGCATTATCCGATCAACTCTACAAGATAATCACTGTGAATAGCATACTCCTTCAATAGGATTAATGACTACCAACAGCTTTATTTGTTGGGCTATAGGGTTATCTTACTTCTTCCTTTGATAGAGACTTAGAGATATCAGCTTGATGATGTTGTGCTCCAGTGAAAATGACAAAGGTCATTCACCTGTATCCTACCAGAAAGAGAAAAGATAGCCAAGACTCCACCGAGAAGTTCTACCAAACTGTCCTGGGAGAGAGTTGAACACTTACTATGAAAGATTGCAATGTTGTACAATGATTCAAATTCACAAATTCACATTGGAGTGAAGCTCCAGTTCCATCTGGCAGATTGCTGGAGTGGTTTCTAGTCACCAGGTCTGAGGTGACAGCGGGCAGGCTACCCAGATTCCTGTCCTGACACCCTCTGGCCCTCTTGGATCCTACCTTTTCCTGCTGCTGGTTGCTTCACCTACTTCATGGAGATCCCTCTCTCTTTCCTGTTTTCTATTTCCTGCTAAATGCAAAAGAGCCTGTTCCTTCTTTCCTTCTCTTCTTTTGGAACAAGCCACCTGATCATTTTGTGAGCTCATCCACAAATCCCTTGGAAGTCTTCTTAGCCTGACCACGCATTTGGTGTCCATCTACAAGGAAGTTTAGGCTCATGCTGAGGAGGACACTGACGTCCAGAGACATGCTCCATGACTATATGACCCATGAAACTCAGAATCTTGCAGAATGACCATCTTCCCTAGCTTTGCATCCACTACTGTTGTACCAGGGACCAGAACTCTACAGGAGAGCCTGGTTTTTATGGAGTATAAACCATGGGTCACCTGGAGCAGCACTATGACAGGAATGGTGGCGGCTAATGCCCAGGTGGAATGAGTTGTGGAGCATGTGGGAGGAGAGAGAGTAGCAGCAAGCTAAGAAAACATAGGGTCATATGCAAATGCTGTCAACCAATAGAAACCTGTTTTCTGGAACTTCTGGGTTCTATAGGATCAGGCTCTCTCTGAAGTTTGGAGGAGAGGGTCCTGCTTTGCCTCTTCTTAACTTCTGGTGATTGCCAGGAATCCTGGGCATCCCTTGCCTCTCTGAAGCATCAATCATAGCTCTGCCTTCCTTGTTACAAGGTTCACCCCCAATGTGTCTGTCCTTGCATCCAAATCTCCCCATTATTATATGGATGGAAGTTATTGTCTTGGAACCCAGCCTAATCCATAATACAGCAGGGTGATATAATTATGATTTTAATATATCCATAAAGATTCTTCAATGAAGATGGGCCCACAGGTATAAGTGGGAAGGCTTCTTCATATCTTTTGAGAGGGAGAAATAATTTGATCCATCACAGAGTGATCTTAATGGAAGTATTAATGCCATAATGGCAAAGGAAACATCAGCTAATAAAAGCATTGAACACATTATTTGTCAGGTGTTAAATGCTAATTTGTATTTTGGCCCCTTCTTAACACTCTCAAAACAGATAAATAATACAAAAGTAGGAAGAGCTTAACATTTGTTGGTCCATTAAAGGGGCCCTGTGGTCTTTACACAAATCATCATTTATTATTATTTTTTTTACTCTCATTAAACTAGAACTGACATTTGTGTCCATGTTGAACAAATGAGGACTTGAAATGTTTCTACCAATCATTCAAAGTGTGGTTATTCTTTGCCCAAATGTACTATGGGTGTAAAATGCACACCATGTTTTAAAATCTTAGCACAAAAAAGGGGATGCAAAGTTTCTCATCAACATTATTAATGACATATAACTGATACTATTTGAATGTGGTAAGTAAAGTATGATTAAAATAAACGTTCTTAATTTCTCTTTCATTTATGTTTTAGTGCAGACACTAGAAACTTTTAAGACACAAACACGGCTCATAGTATTTTCCTATTGGAAGTTTCTGGCTTAAGAGACAGAACTGGCACCGGGACTGGTGTAGATACACACTAAGGACAACAGAACGCCTCACATTCATCTCTTTTCTTAATATTCCATCCTTACAGTGAAGAACAGAAATCTGAAACCTTTCCAGAAACAAGGTATAAATGATTTAAAAAATATACTGGGGAATGAAAATAGTAAGTAATCAGGGTGTGGTTTACAGCCAATAAAGGAATGAGAAGAATAGAGCCATCAGCTCATCCTTGAAACCAATGTCTAAATCAGATGAGATCAGAGAAAAATGCAGATTATCCTGGTGGAAACAAAGAGTCCTGGGGTCTCAGCTGCAAACTGTGCTAGCACTCAATGATGCTAGATGAGATGGAGCATCAAACTAAGACTGCCTGATTTTGAAGTCTTGGCCATAGACTATTCTCAACTCCATTGTATGAGGGAACATACTAGCAAGAGGACACCCCATTTAATCTTGGGGTGACAAAGGTCAAGGCCATTTAATACTCTACCAATCTGCCTTGGAAAAGGCTCAGCAGGAGTTCATGAGAGATGCTTCCTGCATGAGCTCCTGGAGGAGAGAATTTGGTGTCTAATTGGCCCACTGATGTTTCCTAGCTACCTGAGACAGTTTGCTGTCCATAGGTGTTCACTGAACACTGAAGAATCAAGTTAAAGAATGAATGACCGGTCTTCCCATAGTCTCCACAGGGAGACTATGATGACCCTGCTTTTCACTGTGATGGCCTTGAACTACTTTATGTCGTCCTGTCTCACCTGATATATGTGGCTGAGATAGAGCACATTCATCAGGGGTGGAATAAGCCCTGAGCTCCTCTGTAGATGCATCTCATAGATCTGAGCAGAAAGGAACATGAGCAGTGACTTCACAGGTACCTGCAGTTGCTAGAACAGCAGCAGTTAGAATTTGGGGGGAAATGGGAACATTCCTTGTCTTGGCATCACTCTGAAGCAAACCATCTCCTCTTAGAACTTTGTGTCTCTGCCCCCATCACTCCACTCTATGACCTCTCACCCACCCATACCTGGTTTGGATGTAAACTTTAGAACTCAAAGTTAGTCTCGTGAAGGACTCCTTTCCCTTTTCCCTCTTTTCTCTCCTCTCTCTCTCTCTCTCTCTCTCTCTCTCTCTCTCTCTCTCTCTCTCTCTCTCTGCCTGCCTCTTAGAATTAATCTTGTCAATTTATTTTTAGCCTTTGCTTGTGTGCAATTACATATCATTTCTCTTCCCAGTTCTTCTGACATTAAGTATCAGTCAAGGACCAAGAGAGATGGGCAGGTAGGCAGAAGTGAGACAGACTAGGACCTAAGATGACCTAAGTTGATGTGTTGACCTCCTTAGGATATGTGGACAAGATGTTGGCCACTCCTCTGCTGCTCAAGCCTTGTGTAAAGGAGATGTTTAAGCTTTAAAGGGACAAGGAAACCCAAGAAGGACTGTGTAACATGCCACTGGTGAGTGTTTATGTCTTGGTCAGAAGCAGTAACAAGTGTGTGGCTGGAAGCAAGGGAGGCTGAAGAGAAAGGAAGTTGTTCTGCACAGGTACACATGGCTGTCTGCTAACACAGACCCCACAGTGAACCTGAAAGGAATGGTTGGAGTGGTTTTTCATTGTTAGTTGAACTATGTGCTTTAGGAATTGGGGTCCTTCCAAGTAGTAAGGTTAAAATGTGGCCACCAGGGAGGTCCCTCAGTCAGTACAAGTAGCACTCAAATGGAGAGAAGAAAATAGGCGCAGAAGAGATGGATGCATGGGAGAAAGGCAAGTGAAGATGAGACAGAAACTGGGGGATGTGGCCACGAGCCAAGACTGGCAATGGGGTTAGTTAAAAAATTGGCACGGATTCCTTTGACCACAGTCTGTTATTAATAATCTCTGCTTCAGACTAATATGAAGTATATCATGTTTCTATTTCTTTTGAACAAAAGGAATATATTTAAAAACACTATCAGTGGGTTATAAGAAAGAAAATGAGAGGCCATGAAGTTGGAAGAGTATGAATGATCAGGGATCCACCGATCTGGGAGGAAATATGGGGATGGGCAGAAGGTGCCTATGATCAAAACCTATATTACATATAGGTATATAATATATGACATTCTAAATATATTTAAAAATTACTAATCTAGCAAGATGGCCCAGTGGGAAAAGGCCCCTCAACCTAATAACATGAATTCTGTCCTTGGGTCTCACCTCAACTTGCACATCTTGTTCTCTGACTTATACACATGTGCCACCACCCTTTATAAACACAAATGAATAAATAATCATAAATTTCATAATATACTAATCTATTAAGAAAAAAGGAGGCATGGTGCACATTCTCCCTGCTACACTTGGAGGAATCAGGCAAAGCTGACACCTTGACTTTGGAACTCCAGCCTACAGAGTTTGGAGAAAACATGTCTGGAGTTTAAAGCCATCTAGCATGTGCTGTTTTGGGATGGCAGCCTTTGCATTCTAATACAAGTTTGCATATCGTATGTGTGACAGTCTGGCATTTTGGTTATTACAGTAAATTTGGTTACCAGTGGGCATAACTTTGATGCTAAGGCAGAGTCCTTGCGTGAACACATTTATGTGAGAACTTGAATATCATCATCCAATTCTTATTGAATCTCCACTTTGGATTATCTTGACCAAGAGCACTGAGCTGGTTTCTGCGCAGATGAAGCTCTGAGCTCTTGTGTTTATCTAATGCTTCACATTCCTTCACCCCAATGCAAACACTTCTTTGCTCTAATTACAAACAAAATTCATGATTTTGTGGAAGATAGATAGAGATAGATAGGTAGATAACACAGTGACAAAGACAGACAGACGCAGACCAAAAGACAGACAAAGAACACAAGAGGTAAAAGGAAAATAATTAGCCTCAATTCTCCTTATCTGGGTGAGTAGCTGCTTATATTTTGGTATTTCCTTCTCTTTCTACATTACGCTTACTTGACAAGAGGAATTCTTGTCATCTCACTGGAACTGCTAAGGGACCTGAGCTAGTAGCCTTAGTACTCTGAGGAATAGCAGTACTCTTCCCATTATCCAACTTTTGAAAGATACTCTAGTATATGCCCAGAGCAATAAGTGCCTAAAGAAATGGACAGTACTTGTATGGTTATGAAACCAATCCCTATGTGGCCTGTTTCAAAGATCTAGAGGTTCTAGGACACTTAGGGTCCTTCTACTGCCAGGACTTGGGATTGAAGATTGCTGAGAGGTGTGACATCCTAGGTATAAAGTGGTGTGTGTCTGGGGCTGTGGACAGAGCGAGGTTAGGAAGAGTAGAAAAGATGGCTCTGCTGTTTAGTATTGAGCCTGACTGATCTTCTCCTCTAGGTAACTCATAGCTCCCCCAAACTTGGGTCAGCATTAGCCCAGGCATCTGCTCCTACTCTACCAGGCATGCTTTTTACTAATCTCCTGATTCCCTTTAAAATCAGGCAACCTTGCATAAACCCACACAGAGACAAGGGTCTAATTATTTCCCATTTCATAGGAAAATGGACTGCAGCTCATCCTCCTATTATGGACATATCCATTCGTTTTCCACCAAGTTCTACCTCAGCCACGTACACCTTGTCAAAGGACAAGTTGCCCTGGGTAATGGGATGATGGATGGGTCCCAGGAGATATGTCCAATTTGAGTCAGTGAAGGTGACCTGGTTTCAGTGAATGGGACCTGGTTTGGAAGAGGCATCTTTGCAGATGTAATTAAGGGTCTTTAGAGAGGACCATACTGGATTTACAGTGGACTGCAAATCTAATGAAGTGTGTACACATAGCTCAAGTACATATTAAGGAAAGGATATAAAGAAAAAACTTGTTATGTCAGGCGCTTCCTTCCGATAGTGCATCAAAACCTTCAGTCACTAAGATTTTGCTCGCTTACAAAGAAAGGGACAGAAGAAAGAGTAGAGCAATGCCCATAGCTTATAGCAAAAGTAGACTGTGTTTTCCCTTTTTATGACACCCATTGCTCCTCCTACCACATCCTCGGTGTGGATCCAACTTTCAGCCTCAAACATTACTTTGTGCCCAAGTATCCACCAGCCTTATTCACTTCCTGATGGAGGGGCTACAGTTACAGGTCTCTTTATAAGGGTAGGCTTGATGTCACATAATACTGATAGGCACAGAGCATCCTAGAGAAATACCAAATGGTTATATTCTTTGACACCAGAATAACAGCCCTGGAAAGTTCTTAAATAATTTGATAGTAAAACAAAAAAAACCTCCTGGACATGTCCATGGAAATCTCGTTGGCAAGGGGGAAACGCCAGAGGCTATGTGAGTGTCACAGGGGATGGTTAAATAAAGTGTGATAGTGAGATTGATGGGACATTATGTGGCCATTAAAATGCTAATGATATAACTTCAGTATAATTTAAGTGAGAGAAATGCATTTAAAATTATAAAGACGCAATAATTACAAGTACATAAAAATTTCATATGCATGGAGACAAGGAATAGCAGGAATTGAAAAAAGAAAAATGGGAGAGTCTGGGTGGCTGGGACTGTTTTCATTGTCTGTTGTTATTGTTATAGTGTATCAATATAAATGGCTAACTTGTTACTATGGATCTAAAGTCTGCACAAAGCTTCCATTCAACAGCACTCCCCCTGCCCCCATCAATCTTAGTTCAGTTAGCACCTGTAACAACAACCTAGCCCACACTTGCTGAGATGCACAAGGAACCATCCTCAAAGAGCCCTGCTTTCTTTACTCCTAAAAACATTTTCGTTGTTACTGTGACTTTGCACAGTCAAAGTTTCCCAAGCCTCAACAATGAAAGCGCTGCTTCCCCTGCTGGAGTCTAATGTCACAGGTGCACTTTCTCTGGACAAAAACATAGTCTCAGTTTACTGAAAGAAACTTAACAAAGCCTGGATAGTAAGTCCAAGGTTATACCATGGATATTGTCATCCTAGGACTCCTGTGGATCCGAATATAAGCTTCCCTCCAGTGGATACCCAAGTTCCAGGCAGAAGACAACAACAGGGCTGGTAATTGCCAGCCTTTACCTCCGTTTCAGTCTGTGACAGAATAATGCCTGTCTGATAGGACTTCCTGGGGAACAAGGTAAGATAGGTTCCACATCTAAATCCTAAGACTGCAAGGCAACATGACCATCTCCGTGTCTAATTTGGGTTGGTTATTCATTAAAACATGTAGCTGAAGCTGCTATGATTAATTTGTATCACTGGAAATCTTTCTCTGGGAAGAGAGAGGACAAATATCAGAGCATATAAAGCGCAGTGCCCAAGGCTTCATGAAATAGATTTTGCCATGTAGCTATAGGCTTTTTACTCCAGGTAAGGACACAAATATAAAACAGTTCTTAGCAACATCTTTCTTCTCAAGACAAGAATGCAAAAGGGAGTTCGGATGGCATAAAGGTATTACACAGGGATCTGGTTCCAGATTGAATTCTAAATTAAGGAGAAGTGCATGTCTCTGATGGAAGAGGATGTAACTGGATAATGTGGAAAAAGAAAGTCAAAAGAGGCACTTCTCTTATCCATAGCTCTTTATCACTTACTGCTCTAGCTCTTCTGTGTGACTTGGGGGAGGGTGGGGAAAGCCAAATGGCCTCACACAGGTGTCATGCATTCATGAGTATCACTAGGAGCCACTAAGAATATTCTACTTGTTGGAGAAACATGGATGAATATAAGCTTTATTTGAAGTTTAGTCTCTCTCTCTCTCTCTCTCTCTCTCTCTCTCTCTCTCTCTCTCTC
>NC_034592.1:144216142-144227497 GCF_900095145.1 Mus pahari
AGAGAGAGAGAGAGAGAGAGAGAGAGAGAGAGAGAGAGAGAGAGAGTTAGTTTAATGTAAGTTAGTCATTGCAATGGCATATTTTCTCTGGGATATTGCATGGGCAAGTGCAAAACCTGATTGAAGAAGGTGGCAGGCAACCTAATTTCTTTCCAGTTCTGGGGATCAAACTAAGAACCTCATGGATACTAGGAAAGCACTCTGCCAAAAAGCTTCAGAAATCTTTTATTCTATCCTTTGCCTTCATGAGTTTGGGTTTTACTATATACATAAAAAATCCTATTTGTTTGAAGGGATATATATGTTAATTTGCTCAGTTGTGGTAGTCACTTCACAATATACACACACACATATAATATGATATATATGTGATATATGCTATGTATCATTAATATAGAATATTTAATATGTAATGTATTAAACCTAACCAGATCTGAGAATATATATGTGTATTTATGTGGCTCTCAAATACACCTGCACAAGGAATCACCTGTACTCCTATCTCCTGAATTCATATCTTCTGGCCCCACTCTAGAATTTCCAATTTAGTAGATCTCAGGAAGGACAAGACCTGGCTTCCTTTGGGTGCTCAGAAACTTTATGGCTTGGTTGGAAGTCCATTGCCTGGAATGCAATATGCTCCCTTCTTCCTTCCCTCCCGTTCCCCTCTGCTGTTCCCATGGCTGTCCACTCCATGGCAACAATTTACTAAAAGAACTTTGGAAGTTGAAGAATAAGCAAAAACAAAGCAAACATTTTATTTCATTTTAAGTGTTTTTCTAGGTAAAAAGCTTTTAAACCTCTTTTTTAGTCTATTATGGATGCCACACCAAACTACCACAGACGAGGCATCTCAAGCAGCAGAGATGTTCTGCCTATATTTATGGGAGCTGGAAGACTGAAGGCAACGTCCTTGTAGAATTAGTGCACTAAGAGTTCTCCTCCTTATAGATGGTACCTTCCGGCTATGTCGATATTGGCATAAAGTGTGAACAAGATGAGAGAATTCTATCATGAAGGTGAAGCTCCTTGATTGTCTGCTTACCCTTTAGTCTTTCAGAGATCTTACTACTTAGCAGCACTGCCACTTTAGGAATTATGTTTCATCATATGAATTTGGGAGGGGAAACTCAAAAGTTACATCATAAAAACCCTGAGCCACAAGTGTGTTTGGGACAACTGTTTGGGAAACATCACCTTGAATGGCTTAAACACACAATGTTCACTATCCAAATTCAAGTTGCAAATGGAACATGGTCACTGAGCTACTTAACTATCGAAGAGAGAAGGAGCCATTCAAGTAGGCCAGGGCTGTTTTTCTTTGTTTGTTTAATTTGTTTTCTTTTTAATAACTGATTGAGAAGGAGAAACTTTATGCAGTGATGTGGTTGCAATTCAGAGAGCATTGCCTGTTTTGATATCTACTGTGCAGTTGTGGGAAAATGATTTTTTTTTTTATCTTTCAAAATTGACTTGGAATGGGAAACTTTCCCCCAGTAATGAAAAAAATATTATCCCCAAATTTGCCTTCTGCAATTTTCTTTTTGAGGCTGACAGACCAGACAGCAAATATTTGTGTCAGAAATTTGTGTCAAAGCCCTCCCAAAGCCATCAGGTCAAGCATGCCATTCAGTTGCATAAGGGGAGGGACAATGCTGAATAACTCTGTTGAGCTGCAAAACTGTTCAAGTGGAATGAGATTTGCAAACTGCACCATGATGATGAAGCCACTTTTATTGGGGCACACAGCATCCTCTTCTAGATCTGGCCACTCCAGTCCTGACATCGTAGGTAACTTAACTACTCTTTCCAAGTACCAGGATTAAATAAGATGATTGCTTGGAAATGATGATGGTTTTAACAGACTCTTCCATAAAGAAATGAATAACTGAAACCAATGGGTTTGAGTGGTATTTACAGCCTATAGGTCACTTAAAGGAAACAGTAGAGGCCAGTGGAAGAGGGAGGTAACAGGTAGAGAGGGGAATGACAGGTGTCAGAACCTGGAAGGGGATGTTGAGAGAATCTGTGACATTTCCAATTAAGAGGAAGCATAACACAGCAAAGACAAGGTTTCTGGGTCCTGCAGGGAATGGGTCCAGAGGAACAGAAGCAAGAAAGGAATGTAGCACAGCAGGAACTATGAGTCAATCTTCTGCAGGGGACAGCAGGTTGGAAGGACACAGGAACAACTGCTAACTATGAATGACCTAATACTTACAGGTCCTGAGACTTAAAAATGAACAGAGCATGTTCCAGGAAGTTTCGGATGTCTGATCTGCTAAGAGATATAGGTGTAAAGTAACACAATACAGAATTTAGAAAATGTTATTATAAAACAAGTAATGACCTCTTAATCCAGGTAGTACAGAAGTACAAAGTGTGAGATTCTTTAATAGAGTACAGAGGATACAATAAAAGTTGCCTGGTATAGATATATCTATATCTATGATGTTCTAGATAAAGAGAAGACTAGCAGGGAATGTAACATGGCTGGAATGGAAACCTGTGGACTGTGTAGACTATATGAATGGAAGAAAGGCACGGAGAAAGGTATAAAGGACTGGAACACTCGTTGAGCATCCTTAGTCATGATGAAGAAGAGTTGAAATCTTATTCTAAAGAGTAACTGGAATCAATGATGGATTTTAAACAATAGAGTGACTTTATTTTCAATGTTTCAGAAAGTTGATTTTGATCACCTCAGCCAAGGAGGCATTGGTGGTTCTGGTGCTGAGCCAAGACTCTCTGCAGGCTAGAAGAATATTGAAGCAGAAAGGACATGTCTCTAAATCTGAGGTCATCCTGGTATGATAGAAAGTCTTGACTGGAAGCTAGTTTAGCATTGCAGTTGTCAAACTGTAAGACAAATGAGTGTGACCTAGGGACAGGGACACTATAGCTCTCAGGAGATCTGGGATGGGCCATGAGACAGACATTTCTAGGAACACAGAATCCACCCTTAGAGGTGAGCTGCTATTCCCTTTGAAGATGACTTCTCTGAAACTTTGGAAGGGCAATAAATGGGAATGTCTGGTGATATAGCAGAGGGGGGAATTAATAATAGATGCTGTAGTAACCTAGCCATGAGTTATCCAGTTCAGAGTTTCCATAGGGTGTCAGGGTCCCCTGGGATACTACTGGAAGCCTGACATGTTACTTCCTGCTTTATGGCATAAGGAAGAAGGGAGGGAACAGAAGATGATGATGCAAGAGTGTTCCTAGCACGTCCTTGGGGAGTGCAAATGGATCTGCCAACATGTGTGATGATCTCTTCACGCATCAGCCTGCTCTGAGGGTATCATGAAAGCTGACATAAATCTCTGGTGGGCTGCCAAAGGCCTGATTCCCAGGCTCTCGTTGATTGGCATAAGAGCTCAACACAAGACTCAAAACACATGCTCACAAGGGTGCAATCCACTTGGAGAGCAATTTGGCAATATGTATCAAGAGTTACAAGAAGTACTCATCTCATTCAACCCTATAATTGTGTGTGTGTGTGTGTGTGTGTGTGTGTGTGTGTGTGTGGTGTGTGTGTGTTGAACAGAGAAAACACATTACCCAGAGGAGAAAAAAGTCAGCTATGATTTTGAGTAGACACTTGGCAGCTATGATAACAATATATCTAACTCTTACAGTATTTAAGCACTGTGGGTTTGAAGATTGCTTTGCCTAGACACTGTTTTAATAGATTAAGCCAATAAATTAACATCAAAGATGTTCATTTGCCTCAAAGATCCTCAGGTAGTATTAGAATCAGGGTTTGAACTCAGGTTAATCTGATCTGAAGGTCATGTTTCTTTTTTCGTCACTGCTACCATAAGCCCATGGTTTATCCTATGGGTATCTGAAACGTGGGAAAACAATACAGGAACAGAAAAGTAAATTAGGCAATGCACACTCAATGGACAATTATGCAGTCATTAAAAAAAGATAAGCCGTTTCCATGGTACTTTAAAGGCATCGTGATTGTGATAAAATGCTTAATGAAAAATTACAATAACAAATTTTATGTAATTATTGTTAGTAAAAATGTATGCATATTAATAAAGATAAACTCAAAGCAAAACAATTGTAGTTGGGGGAATTATAGGTGCTTTTCTCTAATATCTAAATTTTCTATAATATAGTTAGAAAGATTATCTGAGGGAGGCTAAAATTCCAGAATGAGGGTGCAGTTAAGGAGCATACAGAAAAGGATGCTCACACAAGGTCCTTCAGACATCTTGAGATGTCTACATATGCTCATCTTCCTGATCTTCAGGCCTGATGAGTGTGCATGATTTGCTCAAGGGTGGGCTTTTCTCCTCCAGCCCCTTCTTCAGGAAAGCCTCTATAGCCCCACCCCCTTCTTCCACACAGTGAGACATGTAAGCTTCAGTATTGAGAACTGGATCTTAAGACTGCAGACAGCACACTGACTTAGTAGGCAAAAAAAATGACAAAATGCAGTGAGTGCCACCTAGAGCTAATGATACGTCTGTAAAGCTTACAATTGCCAAAGTCATGGGTTCCCAAATGACCTGGGAGACAAGACTCTAGACACACCTGTGAGGATCCTCTAGATGAGGTCAACTGAGGTCAAAAGACCCATCTTAACTGAGGGCATCAACATCCCGGGGCTCCCAGACTGAAACAATAGGAAAAATTCAGTTGGGTAGCAGCACCCTTCTCACTGTGCTTTCTGACTGTGTACTCAGTATGACAAGCCACCGTGGGCTCCTGTAGCTATGACTCTCCTGCTGAGGTGGACTGGGTCATTAAACTAGGAATCAAATCCCTTCGACCCTTAAGTTGTTTCTGTCCCGGTATCTTATTACATCAGCAGGAAAAGGCACCACTACATTGGCTAATGCTGGGAATGATGTACTATTTTCCTAAGTCAGTTCTCACGAAGCATGGCCCAAAAGGCTCCAAAAAGAGCAGAGGCACACTGTATTAGGAAGGAAAACAGCAAAGGGAGAAGGGTATTCATGGATTCTCTTCTTAGTTTCTGTCTTCTTCATGCCTTCCTGGGCAATTTTAACCATATCCTACCAAGGGTCAAAGGTTTCTCTCAATGCCTGGAATCTGGACAGAAAGAGCCCCAATGAGTCCCGAGTGGTCCTTTCTAGCAGGTCACAGAAACACAACTGGCCTTGACATGCTCTCTGTCCCTCTACACACAGGCTTGGATCCTAATGTGAATTGGTATCAGGAACCACAGCCTAGCGACCAATTCAGTTGTAATGCTTCTGATCCCATTGACTCTCCATGTTGATTCTAATTGCAATTCTAACCGTAAGATAGGAGTGACTTTGATCCTGACATGTGTAGGTCTTGCTTTGCTATACTGCTCATTGGATATCCACAACCCAGAGTACGCTATAGTGCTGGGGGCTTTTACCAGAACTTCATATCTGTCTCATTTTCCTGGTCCATAATTCTAAGGTCCCTGAGGGTACTATGACAAAGTCCATAAAGATTAAAACTATTGCAAAAAAGTACTTGAAAATGAAATATGCTTAGACTGAGAAAGATATGGACAAATTATTATAAAAACAGCTGCATGGGGCTGGGGAGATGGCTCAGTGATTAAGAGAATTGGTTACCCTTCCAGAGGATCAAGGTTTGATGCCCAGCACTGACATGATGGCTCACAGTTGTCTCTAACCCTAGGTCCAGGAGATCAGATACAGTCTTCTAGCCTCTGTAGTGATGCATGTTGCACAGACATACAGGCAGGCAATCCTCCAGGGCATGCTGGGCAGTGGTGTTGTGTGCCTTTAATCCAGTGCTTGGGAAGCAGAGGCAAGAGGATATCTGTGAGTTCAAAGTCAGCCTGGTTTACTTGAATGAGTTCCAAGACAGCCAGGGCTACACAGAGAAAATCTGTCTCAACAAGGAAACAATAAAACAACAACAAAATTCCACTGGTACATATTATGTAGACCACTAAAATGAAGACAAAACAACAAATAAAAACAAGACAAGCAGACATAAAAACAGCTTCCACAAGATAGACTGATAACTTTCGAGTTTCACCTCGCCACACACCAACTCTCTGAAAGCAGACTGTATCCTGAATGCTGACCTCATCCCACTGGAAAGAACCACCTCGGGTGTCTCGACACAAGGAAACAAGTTCAGAGGTCCCACTCATTTTCAGGGAAGAGCAGTCCCTGTTGGATTACTAGTGATTATATGGGAATTGGCATTAGGGAAAACGAGGACACATCTAGGCCATCTATCCATCTCCCGTTAGGAAATAACCAACTGAAAGTTAAGTAAAACAAGGAGCAATCCATGCCTAGACTCCTAACCTTGAGCTTATAGATTTCCATCCCTATCCGGACATATTGCTCTACCCTCCCCCCTTAGATCCATTTCTATTGAACACAGAGAGCTATTATTTTGAGCACAGTTCTGCAATCAATGGGAAGCATATGAGTGCTTCTGCTCACTGTCTGCCGACAAATCTATAAGAGGGGGAAGGCAGCAAGGCAAGGGGTCAGACTCTCCTCACCAGCTGTTTAAAGAAAGCTCACTCTTATGTCTCTGCAGTTCTGTTCTATAATTCTAGAAAGATCAATCAACACATCCCCAAATAAAGGGATTACAGAGTAAGGCATGGTGTACGTTGTCAGAGAGTCATTAAATGAGATAAAGTGGATGACACCGAAATGGAAGCACGTTGGACCTAGTAAAAAAAAACATGATCATCAACATCTCAGAGATGCGGTGTCCAGAAAGAAAACCTGTTTTACCATGCTGGTGTGTGAAGGAGTGTACATAGGAATCACTTTCTACCTCCCCCCCCCACTGCCTAGAAAGATGCTATTTTGGAATGCCAGTAATATTCTCAGGGAATAGATTACTTAAAAAAAAATAAGCACTCAGGGCTGGGAAGATGGCTCAGTCTGTATCTCATATGGAGACTTGCGGCTACTATGGAAGCAAAGGGTTCTAAATGCAGATTCTAACACTAATTTCTAGGCATGGTGGCACAGGGGTGGAACACTAGCACCAGAGTAGTTGAAGATGGGCTGGCCAGTCTAGCCCACCAGAGAGCTTCAGGTTCAGTAAGAAACACTATAAAAATATAAACAAACACCAAGGTAGAGAATGGTAGAAAAGAACACACAACATAACCTTATGGCCTCCATGCATACCTTGCATACCTGCACACACATGTACACGCACAAACGTGAACATACACATTAAGCAATCCTGCAGAAGATTTGAATCAAATTTGAAATGCAGTTTTAATCCATCAGGCAAGTATTAATGAGTGTCCTGTCTGTTGGTAGTAGCTTCAACTCTAGGATTTGGAATACAGTTATAAATAAAGACTCATAGCTTTAGCAAGTATGTGACTAAGAAATTGAATTGCATGGGTAGAGATTATTGCAGAATCTGAGATGGTGTCCCTGAGTTTTCATAGGGTCCTGTCTATTTCACAAGTCATGTCTATGTGATGAAGAACTTGACTATCACTGTACTTTAGCCACCCAAAGAAATCACCCTAATACTTATGAATTAATATATTTGTACTTACTGGGTCCCAGGTACCGCGCGTGTGTGTACCTATATCTATATCTATATCTATATCTATATCTATATCTATATCTATATCTATATCTATATCTATATCTATATCTATATCTATATCTATCTANTATATCTATATCTATATCTATATCTATATCTATATCTATATCTATATCTATATCTATATCTATATCTATATCTATATCTATATCTATATCTATCTATCTATCTATCTATCTTTCTATCTATCTATCTATGTCCTATTTTCACAGCACAGCACTTACAATACAGGGAGACACAAATAAATATGTGATAAATATAAATTGTATATGGCATATTATGTAGAAATGAAAAGCAATGGTAGAGAATAATGGGATGTGGGGAAAGTCCATTTTAGGGCAACGATGGGACACCTTTCTAAGAGGGTAGAAGGTGTTTAGTAAAATGAGTTGTCCACAAAAGAGCAGGCATATGGACTTCCTGGCAAGGAAGATCTCTATATACAATGAACCTGAGGCAGGGAAAACACAGCACATGAGAGGTCTTGAGCGAAGGTCATGGAGACCGGAGGGAAATGACAGCGAGAGACACGATTCTTCCTGATCAAAGTTAGCAGTTCAGGTTTTATGAGAAACACAACACCTCTCTAAGTGAGGTAATAAAACTATGGGGATATTAAAGTAAACCTAAATATAGATAAATTTAATATTGTAAAGATGTCAATTACACACATATAGTTTTACACAGTCAATGCAATTCTAATCAAAATGGCAGCAGATGTTTTCATTAAATTTGATGAGTAGATTCTAAAATGAAAGCCCCTAGGGCAAGAAGAACCAAGATTTTTTTGAAACATGAGGCAGAGGGGTGGGCTCTATCAGAGATTCAGATTAAATGTGGCACTATAATAATTACGGCCATGTGTGGTTGTTATGGAGGCTCGTGGAAAAGGAAAATCTGGAAAAAATTAAAATACATCAGAATTTGTGGATAAGTTATATATAGCCGATAAAGCAAGGGAAAAGAAGGACTAACTGGTATAACTTGGACCAAGTATCTATTCAGTACTGGGAAAAGTACACTGTATATACCATCTGTATCATACATAAAAATAACTGCAAATAGATCAAACACACAGAGTTCAGGGGCAAAATATACAAATATTAGTAGAACTATGAGGAATTGTTCTTCTTGACTTTGGTTAAAGATGGATTTGTTAGGAACAGAAGGTTTCTTGCCAAAATAAGCCAAGACTAAAACATGGATAATAAAAGGCTTTCGTTTTCAAAAGATACACTACGGGGGTAATACTGGTAAGCTATGTGTGTAGCTAAGAGGTCAAGTATCGAAATATGCTCTGAAGTTCATCATATAGCAGGAGAAAGGAGGGTTCAACCTAATCAAAAGCCAAGCCAATGGTGAGAGCAGAAACCTCACAGGGAAGGGAACATGGATGAACACGTTGAGGAGGAGATTCAACCTTATTCTTGATCTGCATATGATCTAGGCCATAGACAGGAAGATAGTAAGTAGTGTCACTTGATACTTACCTGGCCAAGAGGCGCCTGATGATAGCAAAGGTAGATAGGCTCTAAAAAGTCATCACGGTGCTTGTATTTGGCTTCCAGTGATGTAAACTGATTAAACTAGTTTGGAAAATTGTTTGGCTTTGTTGGGGGTGGAGGGGAGCTTGTGGAGAGGTATATTACAGTTAATGTTAATATACTATAACATATTACCCATTTCCTAGATACACACACTCAGGGAAACACACACACACACATGGATAATTAGAATGAATGTATAACGGTTCACTTGTCAGTACTGGGGACTGAACCTGGGACCTTGTAAATACTAGACAGATGCTCTAGCTGGGCTCATTATGCTGGGCTGAAATCTCACTCTGGAGCCAGGCACACCTTCAGTTATGATTCTTCTGCCTCATTAACCCCAAGAGTGAGATTTCAGGCCCCTGTCACCTGACCTGAAGGGATGATGTTCATTTCAGCACGCTGCTAAAAATGCCATCCTGGAAGGAATCTCTAGTGTGTTAACAATACACATTAGTAAAACACATTAGCAATGGAATATTAGACAGCAGTTAAGATGAATGAACTATAACTACATTCACCACTAGGGAGGCATGGTAAGACTCTAGAATGAAAATGCTCCAACAGATTATATACAAATATATACAAATTTCAAAGCTATATAAAATGTGAAGGAATTATATAGAGGATTCTCAACACTGTGAGAGGAAGGAGGACAAGTTGAGCAGATATAAGTAAATGCACGTACTGCTGTAGATAGCAAGGAGATAAAATTCCAGATGTCTAAAATATAATGCACTATTCGAGAATGAACGGATGAAGAAGATCACACAATGAATGGGAAAGAAGGTCACACACATAGCAATAAGGAAAGGCCTGCATGAAACTAGGGGTACGATTCATCTAGTTTTTGCCACTCAAGTGGTAACCTGTAGGGCCCTGCAGGTTCCCTAGAGTACAACCTCCTAATTAGTAAAGCTGGAAACTGAGACCTAACCTGGGAAAGGGCTAATTCAAATGCATCCCTTGCCAACAGCAAACACAAAGTGAATATTACCTTCCTTAGCTGATTAATTCCCAATCTGATTTTCAGTAAAGGATCATGTTAAAAAACATGCCCAGGACAAGAGGAGGGACCACGAGAGCAATAAGCACCTTTATGACAATTTGAAGGACTCAGAGGGGCCCCTAGGAAAAAGTTGGTCAACCCCCAAAGTCAATCCCCAAAAGGTCTGATCCACTGCTTGGGAGCCAATGCGCTGAGTTGAAACCATAAGGAAGTCGATCAGAGTTCTTTGCATTGGTGCCAATTGTAATGGAATTACTTCTTCCTTGTTAAGAGTACAGCAAAAAGTAATGAAGAGAAAAGAGCCCACTGGGTTGGGGCAGGAGAAGAAAAGCCATCTGCTATCTCCTAAACAAAGACAGGGATGAGCTAGAATCAATCGCAGATTTGAATTCCAGTCTCCAGGGGCTCCGAGCGTCCACCTGTTCTGATAGTAGATGAAAACTTACAGCTTAGCTTCATTTCTGTGCTGAACACTGAAGGGCTCTGACCAAAACAAACAAACCAGGCAGCTGGTTAAAAGTGACACATTCATGCTGCACTGCCCAGCCTGGCAGAATTCCACCTGACTGAGGAGGTAAAACATCAGACATGAAAAGGAAACAACCTGTGATGTTTAAAGAGATTCTCAGGCAACTTAAATACCGCCTCTGGGCAGCGTGTTGAAAGGACATGGTCACTAGAGGAAGGGTTCCCTCACTAGCCATGTGACTGTGTACAGGAGGGTCCCCCTACAAAGGCTCTGGCCCCACACAGTGCATCAAAACACAATTCCATAGAAAAAGCATAAAAGGGCCCATGCTGGGCAAATATAGAGACTAACTTTATGTTCATCCTTTATCTCTCCTAGGGATCCTTTTTTTTTTTTTTTCCTTTTTTCTTTTTTTTTAATCTGAAATTTTCCCTCAGTAAATTTCTAAATGATATTATGACAAGAGGTCCAGGCGTTACAACTGAGAGCCTCTTGAGATGATGGACCAGTTCTTCCAAGAGGTCAGTGTCCTCTCCACAGTGACCTGGAGTGACGCTGAGGAGGGAGCTGAGAAGCTGAGGGTTCTATAAGAGTAAACACTTCACATAGACACTGTGACAGATGTGAACACGTTTATAGTCATACTAGCAACCACAGAATAAACTCACAAAATACGAATTCTTACACACACACACACACATACACACACACACACACACACACACACACACACACAC
>NC_034592.1:144227972-144237049 GCF_900095145.1 Mus pahari
CAACACTCTGAGTGTCAGACATCTGCCTTTTCAACCAGAGCTGTTCCTAGTAACACACCCACTATCTTCCCTCTCGTTCTCAGATGCTCTGTCTATGGCATCTACCCAGAGATGCCTACATTTTTAACATTGTCTCTGGAATCCTATGAGAGGTGAATGGTGAGCTGAGGGCTCAGGACAAAAAGAAATGGCTTCTAGGCATCTCAGAGCCTTGGCTTTTAAGATTTAGGGAAGACCTCTAGGCAAGCATTAAGTGTTGTGTATATGTGTATCTTTCTTAATCTAACAACAACAACTACAAACCCAAAACACCATAGAACCAACTTCTACTATCTAGGAGGTGGAGGAGAATCATAAATGAAGTCTGTGGTGAGCTATGGCATCTGAATTATAAAGGGATGCTGATGCAAACATCAGACACACAGGATGCCTCTCTGTGTGTCTGCCATTACACCATGCCCTATTCACGTGGTAATCTTGAGGGAAAGAGGTCAACAAGGGCTTCTCAAATTTAAGCCTTAAACTTCATAGACACCTTGCATCTAGCTATGAGTAAGCAATAAGTTTGCTCAGGTGTCTGCATCCAAAGGGGATGATGGAGCAGAGTCCAATAAGATGAACTATAGAGTGAGTCAGGGTCCATGTTGCTTATTTAGCAGGCCCCTCATAGGACAGCAGAGGCTAGGTTTCCTTCTTTGCATTGTACTTCTTTATAACAAGCAAGCAAATACCCTCAGATTCTGTAAGCTAGAACCCTCCATAAGGAATCCTTAGCTGTTTGGACTGCAATGAAGCCCATCCTGAAACCCACACATCTGTCTAGATATCTCATCATTTATTTACTTACATTTTCAAGCCTAAGATACAATGTGCAAAACACACGAAACTCAAGAAGAAGGAAGACCAAAGTGTGGATACTTCGATCCTTCTTAGAAGGGGGAACAAAATACCCATGGAAGGAGTTATGGAGACAAAGTGTGAAGCAGAGACTGAAGGAATGACCATCCAGAGACAGCCCCACCTGGGGATTCATCCCATAAACAATCACAAAAAACAGACACTATTGTGGATGCCAAGAAGAGCTTGCTGACAGGAGCCTGATGTAGCTGTCTCCTGAGAGGTTCTTCCAGTGCCTGACAAATATAGAAGTGGATGCCCCATTGGATGGAGCACAGGGTCCCCAGTAAAGGAGCTAGAGAAAGTACCCAAGGAGCTGAAGGGGTTTGCAGCCCCATAGGAGGAACAGCAATATGAACTAACCATTACCCCCAGAGCTCCCAGGGATTAAACCACCAACCAAAGAAAACACATGGTGGGACTCATGGCTCTAGCTGCATAGCAGAGGATGGCCTAATTGGTCATCAATGGGAGGAGAGGCTCTTGATCCTATGAAGGTTCTAAGCCCTAGTATAGGAGACTGCCAGGGCCAGGAAGTGGGAGTGGGTAGGTTGGTGAGCAGGGGGAGGGGGAGGGGGAGGGGAAAGGGGATTTTGGAGGGGAAACTAGGAAAGGAGATGACATTTGAAATGTAAATAAAGAAAATATCTAGTTAAAAAATAAAAATAAATAGAAAAAGAACAACAACAACAACAAAAGGTACCTTTCTTAGAACAGTTTTAGTCTAAGCAAAGTTGAGGAGTGAATTTCTCAATGGGTAATACTTACCTTTAACTAGACTTAAAACCACTAGAGAACTCAGTCAAAATTTCTTCATACCTCATGTTAAGATCTATACATTCGCTTAAGGAATGTTTATTGAGGACATATTGTGCACAAGCTATTATTTTGGGTCTCCAAGACACAAGTTGTTAGAATTTCTTCTAGGGTCCATCCCACAGTTACCTGGCAACAGCCAAGTATACCTGACTCAGTATAAAAGGGTCTGTTTGTTTCCCTCCTCACTCTCTTATTCTCTTAATCTCTTACTCTCATCTCTCTGTGTCCCTTCTCTCCCCACTCCCCACAACCTTTCTCTCCACCTGTTCATGGCTGGCCTCTACTCCTCTATACACACTTTCTGCTTCCCCCACCCTTGCGTCTCTGTCTCTGTCTCTTTCTCTACTCCCTTCTCAACTCCCACTCCCATGCCCCAAATGAACTCTATTCTATACTATACCTGTTGTATGACTGGTACCTCAGGGGGAAGGAATGTCTCAGCATGGGCCCACAGAGGCACCCCTTCTACCTCACTATATCACGCCTCTATCAAACATACCCCTGACTTCTTTCTTTCTTTTTATAAAATACAACAGCAGTAATATGGCAAGTGAAAATGGCCTGCATTAGTCATGTCAAGCCTAAAGGTTGACAGGGAACCAGAGAGCTGGTGTTGAAGTTCAAATCTGAAAGTCTGCAGGTTGAACTTCTATTGATCAAGAAAGATCACCTTTCTCTCTACCCAAACCTTTACCTGATTGGTTGAAGCCCCATTCATATTATATGTCAATTTTCTTTATTAACAGTACACTTCTCTAGCTAATCTCATTCCAAACACCCCCACAAGAGCATGTGTGACCACACATCTGGACATTGTGATTTAGTCAAGATAACACAGCAAATCCAACATCACAGGGCCTACATCATCATGGTGCTGACAGTCCAATGGCTTGGATAAGGCTATACAACACTAAGTAAACAAATTGAAAATGGTCTCTAAAAAGGCATTAAAGAAAGCAAATGGCTAAAAGAAGAAACTGGAGGGACCAGTCTAGGATGAAGTGCCCTAAAATGCAGACGAGGCCAAGGAAGAGGATGAACATGATAAAACTGTCAATGTACTGAGAGTGGGATGTGGATGGAATGCAGACATCTGATGGCACTCAGAAAAGCATAGGTGGAAAGGGGGCCATTTGTCCTGCCTGGGACTATTTAGGCAGAGGAATGATGGAACTTTCTGGTAGATTCTTTGTACAGCATCTAGGAAAATCGATAACTGACATTTCTGGCATGAACAGCTCAACAGAATTAAGAGGTTTCTTTTTCTAGTTACCAGCCAGGCTTAACATACCCCATAGTGGCCTGCATTATGAAAATTTAGTATCCTAATTAACATAGATCTGTCTTAAATTATTCAAATTCGGGCTTATGGTTATATTAGTCCTGATTCAGCTGATCCCTTCCTACCTCTTGTCCATCTGGAAGGTATCACTGTGCCTCTGTGGACCACAGATAAGAAAGTCCAGTGTTGACAAGGCCCAAGTACTCACTGCGGTAAAGCTAAAGGGCAGGATGTGGTATATGCATCCATCCATATCTAGTAGCTTCTTCTTTAAGTACTTAGCCCTGAACTTACACATAGCAGGCTCCCTCTCGCCATCAGTCTTGGTATCTGTTCCCATCCTGTTCAAAGCTCCTCTGCCTCAGAACTCACAGGGGCCTCTGGCAGTGCATTGACTTAAGATGTTGCTTTCTAGGACCTCTGATTCCTGTTCAGATTGAATCCAGCCATCTGTATGCTGGAAAAATATTGACAATTCTCCGACCTACCATACCTTTGCAAGATGCTCCCACACAAGAATGCTGTCTTGTTTTATTGAGGCAAAGTCTGTGTTTTCTTTAACTCTGAATTCTGGCTACCTAGAATAGCTTGCAAGATAAATGTCAATCAACTCTAGTATAATCAAGACACCCATTCCTGCCTCATTAGGGTCTTCTCATTCCCTTTAAGCTTCTCAGATTTACACACTGTAATTAGAAACTTGGTGATTTTGACTGCTAAACAGAAAGACTTACTGGAAAGCTTCATATGTCTGAATTTTAAATATTTTCACACTTCGTTAACCCAGTTGCAAGTGTAACATCTTCTGGCCCAATTCCCTCATGCTGTGTGAATTTTATTTTGGGGCAGAGATGAGCACAATTAATTGAACTGAAACACAGATTGATTACTATTTTTCATGAACTCTGAGCAGCTTGTCTCTCAATGATTTTATTGAAGAACTTTGAGACAATTGCTTGACAGGATTTTGCCCTTGGGTACCTGTTTCTGGCTGGAAGCTCCAGTCCCATATTGCCATGGTCTGAGTTTGAAGAGTCACAGTTGTCCCTAAAAGGTGAATCAGGGTGCTATACTGTCCTTCTTTCATATCCGAGTCCTAACTGATGAACGTTGGAATCCTACCCAGACATAAAAACAAAACAAAGCAAAACTGCGAATAGCAAGATTTTTATACCGTTAGTGAAGACACTCAGCTCTTTGGAGCCCATTGAAAAGGGCCATTCCTTAGCACATGGCCAAATCCTCCATGTGATGACTGCCATGCTTTTATTAGCCAGTTAGTACCAGATGAGCTGATAATTCCCTAACAGACTCTACCACCTCCTTCTTAAGGTCCAAATGGGGAAACTTTAGAATGTCGTTTAGAACAGAACTTTCTATGCTGTAATGTACACATGAATCATTGGGGGATCTTGGTAACAGAAGATCTGATTCCGTGGTTCTGGAGCCCGAGTTTTGCCACCTCTATCTAGTGTGTGGTTCCATGTCGTGCAGATGATACTGCCATTTGGACCATTCCCTGTCACTCAGACAGGGAATAAATCACAGACATGCATTCTTCACATGCATTATTCCACAGAAGTAAGAATAGCAAGAGATCTGAGACCATTCATCCATACTTCCTATAGGTGCTACTGTGAGTTCTGAGCTCTTCCTTCCCCGGGAAGTCGTGGTGACTGCTGCTGGTTCACGGAAGGAGAAGGGAGTCATGGGGAGACTCACATCCATTAAGGGAGGAAAGTCCAGAAGCTAACCTGCCCAGGCTCCAAAAGCTCATCAAGGTAAAAACTCCTGATGGAGTGGACACTGTCAAGGTCTGTCAGCAATAAGAAAGAGGAAGCTATAACAATTCTCCAAGTCTTCCATCCAAGTACAATAAAACCAAGAGCCCTCATCACACTGTCATAGAAGATGAAAATGGTCTTGCCTCCTGGTGCATTTCCTACACTCACAAGACACTTGCGTAACCCCGAGTGTACTATTCACAGAACAGTGAGGTGCTCCTTTAGGAATCTCCCAGCTGTGTAGATGGCTTGCTGGGGAAGAGCATTTGCTGAACAAGCATGGGGAAAGGAGTCAGATCGCTGTCATCTGTGTAGAGAGGAAGACATGGCTGAACCTGCCCGAAACCCCAGCATTGAGAAGAATAGATAGTGTCTTGCTTGTTGGTCAGTCAGCCTAGCCAAAAACAAAACAAAACAAAAAACAAAAACAGAAAGCAAACACCGAGATGAGCTTCAGGTCCAGTGGGAGATGCATGCCTCAAAGGAATCATAGAGAGTGACAGAGTAGGATATCTGATATCTTCTGTCTGTCTCTCTGTCTCTGTCTCTGTCTCTGTCTCTGTCTCCGTCTCTGTCTCTCTCTCTCCCTGTGTGTGTGTGTGTGTGTGTGTGTGTGTGTGTGTGTGTGCATGCGCCTCTGTAATGACATTTTTGAGAATTCTGGGATCTGTGTTTCTTTAAAAGTCATGGAAATATTCTAAGACTATGTTTTCAGTTTAATCCCAGGTATGGGGATATGGGGCTACTTCAGACTGTCCTCAGCAGCTGATTATGATTTGCCTTGTGCTCTAGCAGAGGTGTAGTTTCGCAAGCTGTAGACAGCTTCCTCGATTATGTGATATCTTGAATTCTGAGAACTTTTCAGAGGGTATATAAATGTTAGAGCCCTGAGAGGTGTGGTTGGAGGTATGTGGTGGTTTAGGGAAATTGCAGTTTGGTAGCCTTGATCCAAGAGGAAACAAAAGGAAAATAATTAGATTTATGGATCTTCCTAATTCCCCTCTCACTTCTATCCTTGTCTAGTGTTAGGGGGTGGATATCTGGGTGGGGGTGGGGATAAAAGGATGAAAGAAGAATCCACAAAGTCGCCCAGACCAGCTAGCTATAGGCCTGTTTGTCAGACTTGTCTGTCATTCCTACTGCACGGCTGCTGCACCACTGGGTCTCTTTGTGTCTTTGCTGCTTTGCTTTCTCAGACTCCATTCAGGTTAAAGGTACAGTAAATGCACAGAGGTTTATAACCCTTGCTTGGCCTGTTGACGAGGATTTATGCATGCCTCAGTTCTTACACAGTTGAAGCCTAAGACAGTTCGACACTTTCAGATCATAAAGTGAAGACCAAAGTTCAGGGACAGAATGGTACTTAATCAAAAACCACTTCGATTTAGAATTGGGTGTACAGGACTGTTTAAGGATAGATCCAGAGTGTGTTGTGTGATGTGGATTAAAAAGGGAAGAAATTTTATTTTAACACTGCTTGAACCCACTCTGCTTAATATACATGGTTTTATCAATGAAGAAGTAGTGTCTCTCTCTCTCTCTCTCTCTCTCTCTCTCTCTCTCTCTCTCTCTGTGTGTGTGTGTGTGTGCGCGCGCGCGCGTGCGCATGTATGTGTTTGTATACATGCATGTGTACATATGTGTGTGTGTGCACTGGAGCATGTGCATACTTCAGCTTTGCAGAGTCAAGGTTGAGTTGTATATAGAAAGGCATAAACAGTCTAATTTTTCTTCCATTTGTGTCATCCCATTTTTCTCTGTAACAAAAGTATTGTTTTTGAAGCTAGAAGTCAATGCTTTGTAATTTATGAGTTTCTCTCTGGAAATTATAGTGAGATCCTAATTTTAAAAAGCAAATTGGTTTTATCTAATTAAATTTGGAATTTGTACCACAAACACATTTTATAATGTATGTCTCTAAATGCAAGGACCCATATTTGCTCTCAGGGGCAAGGTTGGCTTGCGCTCATGGTGGAAGGAACACCATCTCTCTTTGCTCAAGAGGGCATACTCTTTGCTCAGTTGCAAAATATTTTCTAAAAAGCAGAGTTTTCTAGAAAAGAGCTTCTCAACTTTTAATGCTTATATGATTCTACCAAGGGTCTAGATAAACTGGAGAGTCTGACTTTCCAGTTTATTGATGGGGCCTAACATGTTACATCTCAGAAGTCCCCAGGTAATGCAAGCCCATTGACTACTCTGTGTTATATCAGAGGCTGCACCTGAACTCAGGAGACAGGGATACACATGTCATTTTGGCTGTATGGCCCACCAACATGTCACAATGTCACATTGCTATTCCTCAACTTCTTCATTTTTATGCAAGGTTAACATTCTATTACTATCATCATCATCATCATCATCATCATCATTATTATTATTATTAATTACTATCTTTTTTCCAGTTGAGAAGCCTGCAGTCCTAAGAGACTATCTGTTGTACCACAGCCCACTTACCAGGTAATGAGCTAAACTTAGCTTCTGGTCTGTAATTCAACATTCTTACAATGCTTGGGTCACATTAGCTTGGGACATGTACCATCACAGTCATGCTTACCCACAGAATACAATGGACTAAAATAAACTAGACTCCTTTACAGAATCCCCCAAAAGGTTTTGGTTTGTTCCCAAAAGGCTCATGGTAATATCAGTCAACTTTAATCTTATGGCCCTGATTCACTATCATCACAGCCTAAGGAGAAGCCAAGGAGTTGCTTGGAAATATCTCCACAGAGCCATTTCCAAGAGTCCATCATGGAAATAGAATTAGGTCTTTGAGACTCCACAAAGTGGATGGTTCACAACTAAGTAAGACAGATAAGCTGTTCCATCTTGTTTTCTTCTTTGTCTAGTGCTCCAGAGTGTACCTCACACAGATGCCACAAGTTCAGGAGTTATTACTCAACATGTCTAATTCACAACTGTTGCTGCCACCTTCTCTGACCATCTAGATCTTTATTGTAATCCCAAAAGAGCAAAGTGTTCTTTTGCTAGTCCAGCACAATATGTAGCCCTGTGATATAGAAACTGATGTTGCCCTTGAGAAAGAAGTCTATGCTGAGATGCAGGCACAGATCCAAAACAGTGGAACCTAGTGGTTTCTAAAATAAGGTAAGTGCAAGTACAGAGCCTTTTCATGACCAAGCCATCATCGTTTCAAATGAAAAAATAAGGCAATTGTCATGAGCTATTCATAAAGCTAAATTTATTCAATTTCAGAGCCTTTTATTCTACAATGATATCCTTTTGTATTTTGGGAATTACATTTTTTTAAAAATTAAATGTTAATAAGAGATGGTAAAATAGCTTATGTTGATTCCTAAAATCTTTTCAATGTTCCTGGTCCTTGAATGCTAAACCCATATACTTCTAGAATGGAGAAATCTCATATGATAATACTACCACTCCCTAAATCGTGGATCTTTCCCCTTTCTGCATAAAGAACAGGCTGCTATGCATAATACACTTCTCTCTGTGTCTCCTTCTGTCAATCTCTGCCTGCCTGTATTTGTCTGCCTGTCTGTCTGTCTGACTGTCTAGTCCTCCGCCTCCCTCTCCCTCCTTTGTCCCCCTTTCTCTCTTTCTTTCACCTTCTCTCTTTCTCTCTGATTGTAGTCTCTATGATGAAAAGCACACAACTATGAATTACTGTGAATCGACATGATTCATGATTCTCTTTCTTCCCAGATGTTTTGACCATATCCTTAGTCAAGTGTGCCAAGATGAATGCTTCTCCAATGATGAACACGGAAGAAGGAAAGATTCTTCTCTGTGGCCCAGAAAGGCTCATAGACATTAGGGTGCTTATATTCCTCCTTCCAAGTGCTAAACCTGAGGAAAGCATCATGTTCCCTGCACTTTCTAAAATAAAGATGTTAGATAGATCTTTGGAGGCTAGGTGTCCAGTGAAACAACATGTATTCTATTGTACATGGTGGCAATCTGTTTCAGAGACACTTGAGGACCACCCATCTCTCTAAAAATCTTATGAGTTCATTAGAACAATCCTGATCCTTCACTGTAAAATACTTTATAATGCACCCAGCTTCCTTCCTGAGCCCACCCTCTATAAGTGAGTGTTTCTTCATGGATGGTTAGTGATATAAGCTTTGCTGAGGGGTGGGGAGGAATATTAACTACCAGTTGGCTAATATTATATTTTGGGCACAAAGAAAGTTACAACTCTGTACCTATATCCTTTTCATGGGTATTTTGTTCCTTATTCTAAGGAGGAATGAAGTATCCACACAATGGTCATCCTTCTTGGTTTTCTTCTGTTTTGCATAATGTATCTT
>NC_034592.1:144237694-144315773 GCF_900095145.1 Mus pahari
TAGCAGAAGATGGCCTAATCAGCCATCATTGGGAAGAGAGGCCCCTTGGTCTTGTAAACTTTATATGACCCAGCACAGGGGAAGCCAAGTAGTGGGAGTGGGTGGGTAGGGGAGCAGGGGCAGGAGTGGGGTATAGGGAACTTTCAGGATAGCATTTGAAATGTAAATAAAGAAAATAATAATAAATAAATTTTAAAAAAAAGTTACAACTCAGGAGTCTTTTACCCTTGAAACAGAGGAGACTCACCCAAGACCTTATATATATGGGGAGATTCACCATGAACATTGTGGTTTGCCATATAAACTTTATAAGCCAGGGCTCATGTTTCAGTCTGTGAATCCCTGGACTTTTTGTCTCTTTAGATGTGCTGTGGTCTGAAGCAGTGATTGGCACCTTCATTGTTTAGATAAGACATCAGGTCTAAAGAGAGGAGTGGCCAAACAAGGGGAATCTGAGAATATGGACAAGCTTATCAGACACAAGGTCATAACTTTTTTAACTTCACCATCTGTGCCTCTCATCTGTGTCACTGTTTTTCTACTCTGTCCAGTATTAGAAACTTGTAGTGTCTCAGAACTTGTAGTGAACTTGTAGAACTTGTAGTGTCAGTCTTACCCCCATGCTGGTCCTAGACTTAGGTATCAGCCTGTGTGGAGACAGTTTTGCTTTTGTCCTGCAATGGCCTTCAATATAGCTTAGTTTACCATCTTCAGGTGTTTGCTTGGTGAGTGTGTTCCTCCTGAAAATGGTCTGTTCCATGTCTAATATGATAAAGCTTTGCTAGTGGATGGGAAGTATTATGAACTACTAGGGAGCTAATGATACATAGGCTTTGGGCATAGAGCAAGTTAAAACTCAGGAATCTTTTACTCTTGAAACAGAATAACTACAGGATTTTCTTAAAAACCCAAGGTCTGATACACACAAGCACACATGAGTACATGCACACACATCTATATACAAACAAACACATGGCAGTTCACAATCCTCCCCACCCATCAGCAAAACTTTATCATATTAGACATGGGATATAACATCTTCAGGAGGAACACATTCACCAAGTAAACACCTGAAGATGATAATATATATGCATATATATATATATATATATATATATATATATATATATATATATATATAATTTACATAATATGGAGTGATTCACCATGAACAGTATGCATTGTCATTTCCCATAGGAACTTTAGCTTCCACATTCCAGGTATGGGTCTTCTCTTGTACATTAGGACAATCTGATGCCTTGAACTATTGACTCATTTGCCAAAGGGATCACTCCTAACCATGATCATGTCAATGCCTGGTATGTCCACATGTATTTGTCTTTGGCATGATTAAAATGACCCAACTCTGTGCCCTACTTGTGTCTCACCCACCTTTATGCCCTTGAAGGAGCAGTTGTTCACTCACTGAATGAAGCTGAGCCAACTGAAGTAGCTCAGGAGCCTCCTTACCTCATAGAGTGTGATGACCCCATTGGTCTCATTGGGAGGTTTCCACTGGATGTAGATCTTCTCCTCAAAGGGCCCCCCTTGGATGGACTCGAGAGGAACAGCTCCTGGAACTACAGAAAGGATATGCTGTGAACCTAATGTTACTTCCTACATCATTTTAGGACTGATTTCTGATCCATCCTCTTGACTCTATTATTGTAGAACAAAAAAGAAATGGCCATTGAGGATCTGTAAATGATTAAATATGCATGTATTTAGATAAACCTTTACTTCCACAGACAGACAATGAGATGGATTTGACTCATGGAGTGACAGCTTTTCATTCATTGAGCAAGCCCACTGACAATGTGAACCAAATCAGGCACAGAGGATATAAGTAGGCTCCAGCCAGCTTTAGGAATGTGATTTGATGCATGCAAAATGGATTTGCTGTCATTTTAATAATGCATTGCCTTAGTCCTGGCAAATTTTCTCCAACTTTAGAAAATGCTTCCTTGGTTTCTTAATTTCTGGATCCATCTTTAACCATGTACCCAATTAGGACACCTCATCTTGCTCCAAGAAGTCAGCTAACTCATAATGCTGCTGAGTCTCTTAATCCCTTGTTGGGTAGATGCTTAATATCCACTTGCTAGTTGGATAAAGAGGTTGATGCATGACTTATGCCAATATTTGGCCCTAATGAGCACACTTTCCTAGGGACTGCTTCGGTAATAGGCTAGTCTTTCCATCAGTATCTTCTGGCTGGATCCAGCATCCTCACACAACAGTCTAGAAGATGCTGAGCCAGAGAGTAAATGACTCCCCAAACTTCCATTTATAAGCCCTTAGAGGATGAAGAATTCATGTAAATCATTACCAGATCTTTTTATACTTCAGCATTATACAAGCAAGTACTCTAAGTGCTTACTCAGCATTCCTAAGTGCTTACTCAGCATTATAAAAGCAGGTATTCTTACTAAGTGCTTACTCTTTGATGCAATGTTACATACATTATTTCACTTAAGCTACAAAACAGACCGGTCAAGTGTGTATTATCCCCTTCATGCTGATAAAGGAAATGAAGCTGTGAGAATTAACTAACTCGGTCAAGGTCACAGCACTCTTAAGTTGTGAAGAGGGAGTGAAACACCTGTCTCCCAACTTCAAAGCATACACACTTAATCATCATGCTATGACTCTCTAAATAGAGCCTCAAGCATACACTGCAATCAGTTCCCCATTGTCAAATTAAAATGCATTTAGCTTTTCTCATTATGGACATGACACACATAATTTGTTGATATTAAGAATATACAAAAAGATCTTCAGGTCTGTACCAGGTCATCAGAATACATGCTATAGTTTTCAGTTTAATATTTTTTTTAATGGGACTCCTGAGTGTGTAAACTTGTGGGTCTCCATCCTGTGCCTTCTTCTTGGACTCTCTTCCTCCTGTTGGTTTGCTTTGTCTAAATTTGATATTTTTAATCTTATTTTATTTTGTTACGGTTGGTTGTTATCTCTTAGAAGCTTATTCTAATGAAAGAGAGAAAGTGAATGGATCTGGAAGGGAGGGACGGTGGGGAGGAGCTGGAAGGAGTAGCGAGAGGGAAACTGAAATCAGGATACAATGTATGGGGGGGGCGCTGAATCTATTCTCAATAAAAGAGGGAAAAGGAAACAAAAACACTAGAAAAAAAAGGCAAAAATTTTAAAATTGAATGAACAACAAAATCACTGCCATTTAAATCCAAAAGTAGTTTTCTAGTATTTCACAGCTGTATATGCACACATGTACATTCTAAATATAAAATTGAATTTACATTTTTTCAAAATTAATTCATACAGTGTATGCTTGTATTTTTACTTCTTTTATAACTAGATAAATCACAGACACGAAAAATTCCTAAAATTTTGCAGGCATGGAGGTACATACCTCTAATCCCAGTTCTCCATAGGCAGAGGCAGGCGGATTTCTGTGAGTTTCTCACCTCACAGAGGGAGTTCCAGGACAGTCAGGGCTGTTACACAGAGAAACCCTTTCTCAAAAACAAACAAAACAAAACCAGAACTAAAAAAAATCCTAAAATTCTTAGGTGAGAATACTTACTGACCTCTTGGGAGCAGGTGACAGCATTATGGTCAGAGCAACTCTCTCTATTGAGTGTTAGTGGTGGTTGGAATTTTTTATGACTATGGATAGCACTGGGTTAAACATGCTTTTTTCAGTTACCATGCAAAGTGCGGGTTTCCTCATGAGATGCTCATACATACTTGTTTGTTGAAGTTTCTTCTCCTGTTTCCCTGGCCCTGCCGGCACACTTATGCTTCCTGTTCCCCTGTCCCACTTCCGCATTCTGTGTGTTCTGTTTCCTGCCCTGAGCCCCTTAGTTAAAACCTGTATTTCCCCTCTTGGGGGGCTCTTTCAAGTAGCAAGACTACTACCAAACCCCACTCCCACAAAAATGCACACCTGAAAATTAGAACCTGAGAGCTATACATGACAGACAACATGTAAAGGGATTCTAACCAGCCCAAAATGTCTCTGGTAGAATCCTGCCTTCTCCCCCATTCCTTCTGCCATGATAAAAATCATTAGATTACATTCTTTTATTATATATATATATATATATATATATATATATATATATATATATATATTTGGTTTTTCAAGACAGGGTTTCTCTGTGTAGCCCTGGATGTCCTGGAACTCTCTCTGTAGACCAGGCTGGCCCCGAACTCAGAAATCCACCTGCCTCTGCCTCCCAGGTGCTGGGATTAAAGGCATGCGCCACCATGCCCAGGTCTAGATATTTTCTTTATTTACATTTAAAATGTTATCCCCTTTCCTGGTTTCCCCTCCAAAACCCCTCCCCCTCCCCCTGCTCACCAACACATCCACACCCGCTTCTCTGTCCTGGCATTCCCCTATACTGGGGCATAGAGCCTTCACAGGACCAAGGGCCTCTCCTCCCATTGATGTCTGACAAGGCCATCTTCTGCTATATATGGGGCTGGAGACATGGGTGCCTCCATGTGTACTTCTTGGTTGATGGTTTAGTCCTGGAGAGCTCTGGGGTATTGGTTAGTTCATATTGCTGTTCCTCCTACGGGGCTGCAAACCCCTTCAGCTCCTTGGGTCCATTCTCTAGCTCCTCCATTGGGGACCCTGTGCTCAGTCCAATGGTTGGCTGAGAGCATCCACCTCTGTATTTGTCAGGCACTGTCAGATCCTCTCAGAAGACAGTTATATCAGGCTCTGGTCAGCAAGCACTTGTTGACATCCACAATAGTGTCTGGGTTTGTTAACTGTATATGGGATAGATCGCTAGGTGGGGCAGTCTCTGGACAGCCTTTCCTTAGCTAGCCACCAAGGTACATTTCCTTTTTTGTCCTCTAAAATCTCTTTTGCACAAGAGCTTAGTCTTGGGGTTCCTGAGCTGATACAGTTCCTTTACAACATGTAATATTTGAAACTCTGAGCCTGGGTCACCTCATCTAATATAATATTTTCCAGGTTCATCCAGGATCTTGCAGATTTCACAATTTCATCTTTCTCGATGAGCACTCATAAAGAATCCGCATACAACTTTGCTCATGTCCTCAAGACAAATTTGTGGTAATTAATTTACTAGGCCTAAGTAGATCAACTATCTTATTTTTAGGGATTTTGACACATATTACCAGATTGCCTCCCAGAAAGTATGTATAAGTCTGGGCTCCCAACAAAAGAACATGCCTAGGCCCAATTTCTGCCTACACTGACTATTTAAAAAAATAAGTATATGTGTCATTTTTAGAATACTGGAAAGCACTTTAATTAGTCATTTGCACTGATTCTTTTGAGAACATGCCCTCTATACCCTGGGCTCATCTTGTTGGGTCTTTCTTTATTTTTGCTCATTTTTGTCTGAGCGAATTGTTTGTTTCAACCACATGTGAAGACACTAAAGGGACACCTTTTGCATAGTTTACAAATACTTTTGTTTTTGTTTTTGCCAGATTTTTTGTGTTTTTAAAGCTTTAATGTATGTAAAAGCTTTGAAAATGAGTCAAAATACCCTCTGCTTCTTCCAAACTAACTCCTTCTCTCTGCAAATATATCTTAGTGTGAAAATGGGACTGCTACTGACATTAGAGATATACATATAACAAAAAGAACTGTGGTCAAATCCTTCTAAAGCATGCTATCCAGGGAGCAGACATGTGTTAAGTCACTCTACTCATAGATAATTTCATTAAAGTTATTATCAGCACTCTCAGGTAAGGGTATGCAATACTAGGAGAACAATAGACAGAGACATGCTAGACTAGCAAGCCAGGATATTGAATGGGAAGTAAGTTAGAGTTGATGGATACGTAGAAATATCTAGGGTAAATGCAGGGAACAGAGGGAGTGTGGTGGATAGCTTTCTGAGGTCAAGAGTGGAAGGAGAAAAATCAGTTAGGAAGTCTGTAGTCATTTTGGAGACAAAGGATGCTAGCTTGCATCAGAGCAAGGAGTGTAGAAGAGAAATGAACTGTGGGAGATTTCTGTCAGGCTAAACCAGTGTGAGTTGATGGTGATAGATGAGGGCAACGATGATAGAATATATAAGGGAGACACAGCACTGCTAAATTGAGCCCACGAATCAGACTGTTAGTCATACAGAGAAGGGTCTTAAAGGATGACTAGTTTTGGAGAGGAATCTGGTGAGCTCAGCTTCTCTTCGACTTGAGGTATATATAGAACATCCAGCCAGAGTGGGTAAATAGCCTTTGGAAAAAAATAAGACTGAGACCCATGTTTGTCTATTGACATCATGTCCTGGAAAAAGGTCCAGCAGCAAGAATATAGACAAAATGAGGGGTGGGGGTGAAGAAGCTCTTAGACTTAGCTAAGGGAAACTGGTCTCAAGAATGAGGAGGGAAACTAGAACATTAGGAGCCATAGGGAACCAGGACATTGAGTTGTCACTGCAGCAGCGATAGAAGGGGTTGGGAAGGGATTGATTAGCAGTGAGGGATATGGCTGAACTTCAACTCAGAAGTGGTTTTGAAGTTACTGTTGAAGCCAGTGTTCCAACACTTGTGGCTAGAATAAGCATACTTTAGGGAGACTGGTTGTGTAACACTACCTGGAGAGGGCTGAAAAGGAGCTGAAGATGAAGTGGTATGAGCAAAGTCCTTTCCTTATGATGGGTAAGAAAATGTAAAAGCAGAGGTGAGAAGCAAAGCAAAGACAAAGGCCATTTCCAAAGATGGCAGGGGGTGTGTGCCGTGGCTAGAGTTGCCAAAAATAATTCAAAAGGGGCCACACACTGGAAGGGTAAGAAAGAGAAAGGGGGCTGACTTGGGAGTCCCCAGTAAAGGTAAGAGCAGGAATGGATGGGGAGAAGTCCCCTTCCCACTGTGAGAGATGGAAAGCGGACGAACAGATGGAGCTGCTCAGATGGGGAGCTTCAATATCCTAATGGCTTAATTTTTCTCAGAGAGTTGGAGATAATCTGTCTTCCAGCAGGGCAAGAAATTGGGGAGAGTAGAGATGGTTTAATCACTGAGGAGTGAAATGGCGAGAAAGGGGGTTTCTGCTGATTCATCTGAAAGTTTGTCTAAAGATGGGGGAGGTTTGTCTATTGGAAGAAGGCCTCCCTGGTCGGTAGAGAGGGTTGCTTGGTGGGAAAGTTTGTGGGATGGAAATGGACAGAGGTTTGTCTAATGGAGGTCATGATGGTGAAACTCAAGCTAGTAGCACTAGACTTTCCAGCTGAGGGCAGATTATCTTTCTCATCACCGATCAAGCAAATAAAAATCACCAGTGAGTAATTATTATGACTTTTTTATGTTACTGCCATTTTTTTCTCTTTCGGTCTAAAACTGTCATCCATCTGGAATGTATTTTCTATATTGCACACAGTAGAAATTTACCCATAATTCCTTGTGACGTTCTTGGGACAATTACTTGGCCAGAGAAAACTTTACACTATGATTTAAAATGCCATCTTTCCACAGTGGCTTATTTTATACCCTGGCATATGTTTTCAGCCTTCACTGAGTCATAGCTCCTACTATGACAGTATCTCCCTGTAGTTTGGGATGACAGTTTTAATATGCATCAGAGCAAGGTCATCTCTTTCATTGTTACTCCCTTTCCATGTGTCTGGGGCACAGTTACCCACTTATTCTTCAAGGAGATCACATACTCCCAATCCTAGTGCTTGGGAGGTGGAGATGAGAGGATCAGAGGTTCAAAGCCAACCTTTCTACAGAACACATATGAGAGTAACCACGGTTACATGAGACCTTGTGTCAAAGGAATAGTAGTCAGAAGAACTTAGCAATAATTTTATAAAAATTCAAAGCTATTCCAACAGAACTGATTCTTGCAGTTTCCGTTTCCTCTTCTCTTGAGGGCAAAGGCCATCTCTGTAACCATAGGTCCCTCTACTCAGTAACACTATTTAAAGCTTCCACTACTCATGTTTCTCTTTGGGTCCCTTGATTAAAACTATGGAATTTCTGTTGCTTTCTACTAATTGCATTTTCATAATTTCATTACTCTTGTTTTGCATTACATTAAAAGCTTCTCTTTTGCTTTGCATGATGTCAAATATATATAAAGTTTGGCTGTGTTTACCAAGTGTTTATAAAAAATAATAGCATGTTGACTACACAAAAAGCAAGGTGTTACTCACTTTGTGCCTCTCTTCATTGGCTCTTTCTTTCCCCATTCCACCAACATCAACACAATGAGGACTACAGAACTTTATGGTAACCAGCCTAAATTCCAGGTAGCACATGTATATATTGATGACTCCATATAAGAATTTAGGTCATTTGGTTTCTTTCTTTCCTTCACACAGATAAGGTGCTCCTAGACTTCAGTTTGTCATTCTAGAACATCTGAATCCATCTCTTCAGTTCTTGATGTTGTCATTTTCTTTTTAGCTTTATCTCATTGTTCTACTTTAGACTGAAAATTGGGTTATTTCCAGATGGATCGCTCTTGTGCATAGTTTACATAAATATATGCTAAATCTCTTTGAATGTATACCAGATTTCACTAAGGTAGACTCAAGCCTTCTGGCTGCAGTTGAGCATCTTCTGGTAGAAGAGATAGGGACTTTAGCTCATCTTCAAGATCCTACCTATTTATACCCTGAAGGCTTTTATCTTCTGTCATTTGGGATGTGGCTCACTAGTTTTGGTTGACTTGGAGGGGGCTTCTACCTCTGGATGCCTACTATTTGAGATGGTGCCTCATAGTAAGCCCTCTGCCATCAAAGAACCCTCCTGTGCTTACAGTTTCTTTCTCAACTCTATCCAGGGATAATGGATGCTTCCTCCCAGAATGCACACTGTTGCCAAGGTGTCCTTAGGAATAGATACTAAGTGAGCTGAACATGCGATAATGTTGGTTGGCTATACCGCCTCTTTGTGTTGATTTCCTGGTTTCTTTATTTCATAAAACAAATGTTATATTTTTATACAATCTGGGGACTGGGCTTAATTCAGAGGCAGCCTTTTTCAATCAGAGTTCTGGGTTCTATTCCCAGCACAGGAAAAAAAAACTAGTAAATCTCTCAGTTTGTGCCTTGTATATTTGTCTTCAGATATAGATCAGTCATTAATTTTTAAAATACTTGAATTTATCAGAGGCCTTCACAGTTGTGTGTGTGTGTGTGTGTGTGTGTGTGTGTGAGAGAGAGAGAGAGAGAGAGAGAGAGAGAGAGAGAGACAGAGACAGAGACAGAGACAGAGACAGAGAAACAGTAGCAGATACTGTTGGTACCCTAGCCCTATCCAACTGAACAATGCACATGCTCAGACACCTCACATTCTCTTTATCCACAGCCATNTGAGAGCATCCACCTCTGTATTTGTCAGGCACTGTCAGATCCTCTCAGAAGACAGTTATATCAGGCTCTGGTCAGCAAGCACTTGTTGACATCCACAATAGTGTCTGGGTTTGTTAACTGTATATGGGATAGATCGCTAGGTGGGGCAGTCTCTGGACAGCCTTTCCTTAGCTAGCCACCAAGGTACATTTCCTTTTTTGTCCTCTAAAATCTCTTTTGCACAAGAGCTTAGTCTTGGGGTTCCTGAGCTGATACAGTTCCTTTACAACATGTAATATTTGAAACTCTGAGCCTGGGTCACCTCATCTAATATAATATTTTCCAGGTTCATCCAGGATCTTGCAGATTTCACAATTTCATCTTTCTCGATGAGCACTCATAAAGAATCCGCATACAACTTTGCTCATGTCCTCAAGACAAATTTGTGGTAATTAATTTACTAGGCCTAAGTAGATCAACTATCTTATTTTTAGGGATTTTGACACATATTACCAGATTGCCTCCCAGAAAGTATGTATAAGTCTGGGCTCCCAACAAAAGAACATGCCTAGGCCCAATTTCTGCCTACACTGACTATTTAAAAAAATAAGTATATGTGTCATTTTTAGAATACTGGAAAGCACTTTAATTAGTCATTTGCACTGATTCTTTTGAGAACATGCCCTCTATACCCTGGGCTCATCTTGTTGGGTCTTTCTTTATTTTTGCTCATTTTTGTCTGAGCGAATTGTTTGTTTCAACCACATGTGAAGACACTAAAGGGACACCTTTTGCATAGTTTACAAATACTTTTGTTTTTGTTTTTGCCAGATTTTTTGTGTTTTTAAAGCTTTAATGTATGTAAAAGCTTTGAAAATGAGTCAAAATACCCTCTGCTTCTTCCAAACTAACTCCTTCTCTCTGCAAATATATCTTAGTGTGAAAATGGGACTGCTACTGACATTAGAGATATACATATAACAAAAAGAACTGTGGTCAAATCCTTCTAAAGCATGCTATCCAGGGAGCAGACATGTGTTAAGTCACTCTACTCATAGATAATTTCATTAAAGTTATTATCAGCACTCTCAGGTAAGGGTATGCAATACTAGGAGAACAATAGACAGAGACATGCTAGACTAGCAAGCCAGGATATTGAATGGGAAGTAAGTTAGAGTTGATGGATACGTAGAAATATCTAGGGTAAATGCAGGGAACAGAGGGAGTGTGGTGGATAGCTTTCTGAGGTCAAGAGTGGAAGGAGAAAAATCAGTTAGGAAGTCTGTAGTCATTTTGGAGACAAAGGATGCTAGCTTGCATCAGAGCAAGGAGTGTAGAAGAGAAATGAACTGTGGGAGATTTCTGTCAGGCTAAACCAGTGTGAGTTGATGGTGATAGATGAGGGCAACGATGATAGAATATATAAGGGAGACACAGCACTGCTAAATTGAGCCCACGAATCAGACTGTTAGTCATACAGAGAAGGGTCTTAAAGGATGACTAGTTTTGGAGAGGAATCTGGTGAGCTCAGCTTCTCTTCGACTTGAGGTATATATAGAACATCCAGCCAGAGTGGGTAAATAGCCTTTGGAAAAAAATAAGACTGAGACCCATGTTTGTCTATTGACATCATGTCCTGGAAAAAGGTCCAGCAGCAAGAATATAGACAAAATGAGGGGTGGGGGTGAAGAAGCTCTTAGACTTAGCTAAGGGAAACTGGTCTCAAGAATGAGGAGGGAAACTAGAACATTAGGAGCCATAGGGAACCAGGACATTGAGTTGTCACTGCAGCAGCGATAGAAGGGGTTGGGAAGGGATTGATTAGCAGTGAGGGATATGGCTGAACTTCAACTCAGAAGTGGTTTTGAAGTTACTGTTGAAGCCAGTGTTCCAACACTTGTGGCTAGAATAAGCATACTTTAGGGAGACTGGTTGTGTAACACTACCTGGAGAGGGCTGAAAAGGAGCTGAAGATGAAGTGGTATGAGCAAAGTCCTTTCCTTATGATGGGTAAGAAAATGTAAAAGCAGAGGTGAGAAGCAAAGCAAAGACAAAGGCCATTTCCAAAGATGGCAGGGGGTGTGTGCCGTGGCTAGAGTTGCCAAAAATAATTCAAAAGGGGCCACACACTGGAAGGGTAAGAAAGAGAAAGGGGGCTGACTTGGGAGTCCCCAGTAAAGGTAAGAGCAGGAATGGATGGGGAGAAGTCCCCTTCCCACTGTGAGAGATGGAAAGCGGACGAACAGATGGAGCTGCTCAGATGGGGAGCTTCAATATCCTAATGGCTTAATTTTTCTCAGAGAGTTGGAGATAATCTGTCTTCCAGCAGGGCAAGAAATTGGGGAGAGTAGAGATGGTTTAATCACTGAGGAGTGAAATGGCGAGAAAGGGGGTTTCTGCTGATTCATCTGAAAGTTTGTCTAAAGATGGGGGAGGTTTGTCTATTGGAAGAAGGCCTCCCTGGTCGGTAGAGAGGGTTGCTTGGTGGGAAAGTTTGTGGGATGGAAATGGACAGAGGTTTGTCTAATGGAGGTCATGATGGTGAAACTCAAGCTAGTAGCACTAGACTTTCCAGCTGAGGGCAGATTATCTTTCTCATCACCGATCAAGCAAATAAAAATCACCAGTGAGTAATTATTATGACTTTTTTATGTTACTGCCATTTTTTTCTCTTTCGGTCTAAAACTGTCATCCATCTGGAATGTATTTTCTATATTGCACACAGTAGAAATTTACCCATAATTCCTTGTGACGTTCTTGGGACAATTACTTGGCCAGAGAAAACTTTACACTATGATTTAAAATGCCATCTTTCCACAGTGGCTTATTTTATACCCTGGCATATGTTTTCAGCCTTCACTGAGTCATAGCTCCTACTATGACAGTATCTCCCTGTAGTTTGGGATGACAGTTTTAATATGCATCAGAGCAAGGTCATCTCTTTCATTGTTACTCCCTTTCCATGTGTCTGGGGCACAGTTACCCACTTATTCTTCAAGGAGATCACATACTCCCAATCCTAGTGCTTGGGAGGTGGAGATGAGAGGATCAGAGGTTCAAAGCCAACCTTTCTACAGAACACATATGAGAGTAACCACGGTTACATGAGACCTTGTGTCAAAGGAATAGTAGTCAGAAGAACTTAGCAATAATTTTATAAAAATTCAAAGCTATTCCAACAGAACTGATTCTTGCAGTTTCCGTTTCCTCTTCTCTTGAGGGCAAAGGCCATCTCTGTAACCATAGGTCCCTCTACTCAGTAACACTATTTAAAGCTTCCACTACTCATGTTTCTCTTTGGGTCCCTTGATTAAAACTATGGAATTTCTGTTGCTTTCTACTAATTGCATTTTCATAATTTCATTACTCTTGTTTTGCATTACATTAAAAGCTTCTCTTTTGCTTTGCATGATGTCAAATATATATAAAGTTTGGCTGTGTTTACCAAGTGTTTATAAAAAATAATAGCATGTTGACTACACAAAAAGCAAGGTGTTACTCACTTTGTGCCTCTCTTCATTGGCTCTTTCTTTCCCCATTCCACCAACATCAACACAATGAGGACTACAGAACTTTATGGTAACCAGCCTAAATTCCAGGTAGCACATGTATATATTGATGACTCCATATAAGAATTTAGGTCATTTGGTTTCTTTCTTTCCTTCACACAGATAAGGTGCTCCTAGACTTCAGTTTGTCATTCTAGAACATCTGAATCCATCTCTTCAGTTCTTGATGTTGTCATTTTCTTTTTAGCTTTATCTCATTGTTCTACTTTAGACTGAAAATTGGGTTATTTCCAGATGGATCGCTCTTGTGCATAGTTTACATAAATATATGCTAAATCTCTTTGAATGTATACCAGATTTCACTAAGGTAGACTCAAGCCTTCTGGCTGCAGTTGAGCATCTTCTGGTAGAAGAGATAGGGACTTTAGCTCATCTTCAAGATCCTACCTATTTATACCCTGAAGGCTTTTATCTTCTGTCATTTGGGATGTGGCTCACTAGTTTTGGTTGACTTGGAGGGGGCTTCTACCTCTGGATGCCTACTATTTGAGATGGTGCCTCATAGTAAGCCCTCTGCCATCAAAGAACCCTCCTGTGCTTACAGTTTCTTTCTCAACTCTATCCAGGGATAATGGATGCTTCCTCCCAGAATGCACACTGTTGCCAAGGTGTCCTTAGGAATAGATACTAAGTGAGCTGAACATGCGATAATGTTGGTTGGCTATACCGCCTCTTTGTGTTGATTTCCTGGTTTCTTTATTTCATAAAACAAATGTTATATTTTTATACAATCTGGGGACTGGGCTTAATTCAGAGGCAGCCTTTTTCAATCAGAGTTCTGGGTTCTATTCCCAGCACAGGAAAAAAAAACTAGTAAATCTCTCAGTTTGTGCCTTGTATATTTGTCTTCAGATATAGATCAGTCATTAATTTTTAAAATACTTGAATTTATCAGAGGCCTTCACAGTTGTGTGTGTGTGTGTGTGTGTGTGTGTGTGTGAGAGAGAGAGAGAGAGAGAGAGAGAGAGAGAGAGAGAGAGAGAGAGAGAGAAAGAGAAACAGTAGCAGATACTGTTGGTACCCTAGCCCTATCCAACTGAACAATGCACATGCTCAGACACCTCACATTCTCTTTATCCACAGCCATGGGAATAACCATGGTCACCACACAGGAGAAATAAGAAATACTGTGAAGTTTATAAAACATCCATCAGTCATGAGACATAGGAAGCTGATGAGTGGACACCCATGTTTTCCTGCCCCTGGTATGGTAAATTCACACTCCACTGGCTCTAATCAAAGTCTTAAAACCACTGAAATCCTGGTGGCTTGCACGTGGCAGCGGGAAGGGTGGTAGTGGTGGTTAGGACAGTGAAGATGATGAAGACATTTCCAACACACGGCAGACTGATGCTATAATAAATTACATCAAGGATGGATCACTGGGGACGTGAAATTAAAAACTAAAAGTAACACTTAAAAAGCTCTGAAAACAAACATTTCTCTTCTTAAAACACTTGGTGTGTGCACTTGTTCTCATCGGTCATGGAGAAAGAGTGAATGATTCAATGCCTGTGTTTGCGTCACACTTCGAATGGCACTGTTCTAAAACCCAGTGTTTGATGGGGCTGCTGGTTAGTGTGTCTTGCCCTGATTCATTCCTGTCCGTTTCCCCCTCTCTATGTCCAGTGTGACCTCCTCCTAAATATTCTCCATCGAAATACTTAGTATAGATTTGACTCCTGAAAAACCCTAAATATAGTATTTTGAAGAGATACTTTCTCTGTTCCAAGGCCCAACAGTATGTTTTAATGCTTGCAATGAAAAGCTTGCAATTTATGCTTTTGATAAAATGACCTTTAGTAAATGCACGCCTGCAGTGTAGTACCCATCACTACATGAATCTCTTGTCTTCCTGCGGTGCTGCTTTTAACTTATACCATGTTTCTTCGTGGGTTCTGTACTGTTTAGTTGGTCTTTTAGACCAACCCTGTATGAACATCATATTTTCTTAATAAATAATGATTTGTCTCAATATATAGAAAATCAGGAGATGAAAGATGGCTTTTATAGAGGACCTGGGTTCAAGTTCCAGTACCCACATTGTGGATCACAGCCATTTGTAACCCTAGTCTCAGGAGAAATAAAACATCCTCTTCTGGCCTCCATGGGCAATGCACACATATGGTGCATAAATATACATGTAGGCAAAACACCTATACATACTATAATCTATATTTCATAATATATTATATGTATAGGTTATATATATATACATATACATATATATACATAATATGTATAGGTGATAATACATACATGATTCACACACATATATAATTATTAAACTTTATTTTTAACCATGTAATATTAAAGTTCATCTTCACAACTGTCTTAACTAGCCATCTTTTCTTAGTATAAATACATTTTTGATCAACATGTACTTTTTTCTTTAATGTTTGGATTTTCCTTTGTAATTGCTTAAAGGTAATTTGCCTTTATATTATTCTGTTTTTATAATATTATATTTTCCTATCACAAGTATAATATACCTTTTTGGTGGGGGCTTCTTTAATGTCCTTTATATTTGTTTCTATTGAAATTGTAAATAGTATCTTTAAAAAATACTACATACTTGTTAGGTGAGTAGAAATGGGATATAATCCTCTATGTGGATATCTTAGGAAATATATCAATTTTAATTCTAATATTTGTATTCAGAGTTCTTTGGGTTATCTACGTAAATAATCATAGCATCTGTAGCTAATAACAGTCTTATTCTTTCCAATTTTTTAGCTCATTTTATTTCTGTCTTTTAGGGTCACCAATACAGCATTTAATGGGAATAATGATAGACATATGTGTTTTTCCAATTTTAAAGATAATGATGCTATTCTTTCATCCTTTCATGTGGTGTTTGTAGGTCACTTGTAGTTATCATTTAGCAGGTTAAAAGGTCCATTTTATTCCTCATATTCAAAGAAATTTTGTTTTAAAATCATGCTGAGCTCTAACTGAATCCATTGTAGTAATGATATGTTTCCTCCTCTCTGTTAGTATGTTAATGCAGTGAATTATATAAATGGATTTTGCAAAGTTTAACCAGTGTTGGTTTCTTGAAATATTTTTTTTCTATTCCCACAGTGTTACTGGGTTGTTCAGTTATATTTTGATTGGAATATCTGCACCTAACATCCTTCTTTCTCATTGCAAACTTGAAAGAAGACTTCAGAGCCTCTGGCTTGGAAGTCAAGGTTATGGTCACATCATATTGGGGCAGGAGGTTTGTGACGTCTTCCCCTGAAGAGTTGTGAGTAACATGGGATTACAAAATCCCTGGGTGATGATCTGATCACATGTATAAAAACAAGTCAAACTTAAATTGTTAAACTTTTTCTTCATTGAAAAAATGTTAAGCCACTGATTCTATTTCTGACTATACTATATAACCATATGAGATTTTCTTTTTCTTTTTATTAGGTTTTAAATATATTTCCAAGAGTTTTTCATGTCACATAATTTTCAAATGTTAATATAAAATTATATTTAATATCCTTAAAAAAAACATTTTACTCTTTTCTCTGTGTGAAATTAACTCTGCACAAGTGGATAAAACAAATAAACGTCTCATTAATTTAGTTCTAGTGAACTTCATTCTTTGACCTTGCTTTTATTTATAGATTTTATTCCTTAACCACACAGCTAGAAAACAGTTTTGAACTCTTTTAAAAGATCAGTGTGGGGAAACTCATGTCTTTACAAATGTTAATTTCCCTTCCAGGGATTTATTCAATAACAGTGTTTACTTAGCTATACTTAAGACTGGATATTAGCATTTGCTTTATAAAAACAACAACAAAAGGGCCTTTTCCCCCCTCTAATTTCTAGAGACACTTGCTTTGCAGTATCAGATCCTTTCCTCCTTAATTAAAATGGAGTCACTTTTTATTTGTCCGGAAACCTGTCTTTATGAAACGTGCTAAGAGGTATTACCAGAAGTGGGGTTATTAGAGGTGGCCTGGCTTTCTGTGTCATTCTGCTAGTGAACGAATCCCTGTTTTAAGTTTCTTTAAGACCAAGGGAAAAGGAGGAAACAGGGCATCATTTGGCCAGACAAGATTCTGCTTGTCCTGTGAGGATGGACTCAGAGCATTTAGAGAAATATCCAGATAGAAGGAGGATTCTCTACGGAAAAGCATTCTAGATGTTTGAGGAGGAGCAGCTTGTAGCATCCAAAACACTGTGCTTCCTCTAATCGGAATGTCTCCTTACCAATGACAACTTCCTGTTAAAAGGGCTTTCCATTGTGCAATGCTCAGTCTCAATGCTCAACTTGATAAGACATAAAGGAAGGAAAAAGGAGCAGCGCACGTGCACCCGTTGATCTTCTCTTGACTGCAGAAACCATGTAACAAACTGTTTTAAGTCCCTGGTTCCTTGATTTCTCTGCTATGAGGCTGAAGCTGTCAAGTCAAAAGAAAAAATCTTCCTCCTTCAGTTGTCAGAGTACAGGAGAAGTGAAAAAAGATACTTTCCCTATACAGACGCTGGACATCAGTTTGCAGTAAGAGTTCCCATCCTCTACTATGTGGCCTGGCATCTGGAGTGGTTCATGGCACAGAGCTCCAGGTAGCCTATCCCTGCCTTTAACCCTTGTGCCCAGCAGTTAGCTTCCCATGAAGTACTGTATTAACTCCTTCCAGTATAGTTGTGTTACAGCCTCTTATGGTACTCAGGGCAAGTTGAAAAGGATCTGTCTCTATATTTCTTTGGGCATGCATCTTAAGAAAGATGATCATATCACCATTTAAATCAAAATTCATATTTCCATCGCTTGGACCTATAAGGCACTACCAGGAAATGGCTTCGACTATGGGTTTGAACCCACACTGCCAGGATTTGTGTTTTGTTTATACTTGTTTGTTGTCTATCCTGGGGCAAACTACTTTACATCTTTAGGGGGACCTTTCCTTGTTGTAAGGAGGGTCTGAAACCAGCAACTTCCTCATAATTTGTCATGGGAATTTAATATTTCATCATCATAAAATGGTTAGCAAGGTGCTTGGCGCCAAGTAAGTGCCCAGTGTTTTTGTCCTTCCTTAGGCGCCCATAGCATTCCCCCAAGAGCTGCTCTAACAGAGCTTGGATACCATACTTTGAATTCTGCAGTTGCAATAACAACTGTTTCTATCTCTAATGGTGTCTTTACCTCAATCTCCTTTTCCAGATTCATATTATATTGCTAACTGCAGAAGCCGAATCTTCTCATAGCTTACTTAGGATGCTAAACAGCTCTTACAATGGTCTTCTGATTTCTTTGGTAAATAATTGCAAAATTCATTTTGTCTCCTAGGACTCAGGAGCCATTGATTTGATAACATATTTATGTGTGCATATTACCTACTTGGAGCTGTTCTAAGTACTTGCATTGTGATGGTAAACAAAATAAGAGAAAAAATGTCTGTCTCTGTGGAGTGCATTCTATTTGGAAGAATATAGATAATAAGAGGTAAGGTGTAAATGTGGTTTCAGTTGATAAATGCTAAGGGGATACACGAAGCAGAGAAGAGAGACAAAGTGTCATGTAAGAGGCTGCCACATGAAATGAGCTAGGAAGAGCTCTCTAAACTCTAAATAGGAATGAAGACCTGATAGAGTCAAAGAGATAGCTCTATTTATTTGGTAGAAGGCCATTCTAGTCAGAGGGAAATGACAAGGGCAAAGGCCCGGAGGCAGGGGCATGCTTGGTCTATTTGAAGTCTATGACTGGACTCATGAAATGAGACAGAAGTAGGAAATGAACTCTGAACACACAGAATTGGGCCTCCTAGTCACTTTGGGACATTATATCATGGAGGTGTTTAATATCAATAGCATGAGAAAGATAAGAAGGTTTAGAGCAGAAGGCTGCTGTGAGTTTCTCCACTGTTTTTTAAAAAAAAAATCATTCTGACTGCATCATTGAGAGGCCAGGGCTGAAGCAGAGGACTAAATAACTGGTCACCTAATCCACACTGGCGATCACCATGGCTGAAATCAGAGAGCCAGCAGTAGATGCTGGGAGCAAGCAATGGGATAGGGGTAGGTTATTCAATGTCTCAGTGCTACTGTACTGAAGGCAGAGCTAAGAGATTATGCTGATGAGTCAGCTGTAGAGGGTAAACTAAACCTTTGCTTGGCACAAAGCCCACTATACCAATTACAGACAACACAACCTGAAGGGGGTCCCTAGTGCTGTGCAATCCAGAGTCTCAGATAGACCAAAGTGAAGAGTCAAAGATTTTGGCTTGAGCCACTAGTAAAACATAGGTACTAATTAAGATAGAGAAGACAGTGAGGAGAAGGATGTTGGTGTTGGTTGAGCGATGATGTCCACCTCCTTCTGTTTGGAAAGTTTTACACCAAAGGACCAGAGCAATCTAAGTGAGGAGGTGTAGCTGGCAGGTGAATAAATCACTCTGGAGAGCTGGGGAGAGGTCTGGCCTGGAGACATCAATTAGAAAAATTATTAGCTTGTGTGTGGATTGTAAAGCCATGGGATCAGAAATAATTAGGTAAATAAATGGACCCACCGTCAGCAATCTGTGGCCCTTGATACAAATCCAACGAGCTGCTTGCCTTTGTAAATAAAATTTTATTGGAAAATCGTCATACCCAATCATGTATATATTGTTGCTGGATGCTTGCCTGCTGCAGCAGCAAAATGTAAAAGCTGTCAAAGAGATCTACATGGTCTACAAAGCCCGTGTGCTAGGTCTGGTCAGCCCTTGGCACAGAGATGACTGGAAAGAGTCTCAAAAATGTAAGTCAATAAAGCTGAGATGTTTAAAGGAAATCTAGGAGACAATAGACATTCCTGAGGGAGAGACATATCTAGAAGTGTGATAACCCAGAAACTGAGTGGAAAAGGGAGACTTAAAGATGGTATAATAGCCAACCATGCCCTATCACAACAGCTGGCTAAATAAATGCTCACCCCAAGAATACCAATGGTTGCACTTATTTACGATCCCAGGAATAATGGTTAATCTCAATTGTTAACTTGGTAAGATCTAGAACCATCTAGGCGATAGACCTCTCAATGTGCCCTGGGAGATCATCTTGAATCAGGTTAATTGAGGTAGGGAGATCCATGGGTCAAGATCCTGGACTGTATACAAATGAGAAAATGAGCAGAACAGAAACAATGGTGGTGTTTGACTTCCTGATGGTGGATGTAATGTAACCAGATGCCTCAAGGCTCCTCTCTGCTTGGACTTGTCTTCCATGATGGATTGTGACCTACATGTGTGAACCAAAAGGACCTGCTTGTCTCTTGAGTTGCTTTCGTTACAGTATTTTATCACAGTGACAGAAAAAGTAAGTCAACAGATGATTTCAGAGGAACCGTATGAGAGAAATGGTGTGGAATTGAGCGGCCTTGGTTGGGTGTGTTCAAGAAGTTAAGAATGGGAAAGTGGATATATGGAAAAGAGTAGATGGAATGATAGCTGGAAGAGAAGGTAAGACTGGGGAATTCTGCTTCTGTCTTTCTAACAATGATGGAACGAAGCTTCTGTGTAAAGTGTAATGATCACTTATAGAGAGAAACATTGCTGTGGGGTAGACAGTAGGCTATCCCCAGAGTGATGACTTCCATTAGGCAAAGGAAAGTAGGATTTGGCACACTAAGTATAGAAATTGGTCTTCATTTAGAAAACAAATACTTTATCCCCAGAAACATGATGGAAGACTGAATATTTGAGCATTTTGTGCATTGTGTAGGTCAAGGAGTTTAAATGTCTTCAATCTTTTTGGTATTATAGATAGTAAGTTCACCATCTAAGTGTGAGAGCAGTACGGAGGTGGTGATAGGGTCTGAAGATGGGGCAATTATTCTTCAGAAAGAAGGAAATAACCAGAGTAACAGGAGTTGCTTTTCAGGATATAACCCAAGAGCGTCCCTGTCTTCAGTTGGAGCAATTGGAAGTGTGGTGTGCGGTCAGCTATAAAAAGAAGGTCCTGGACAGGCATACAGTTTCATAGAACCCTGTTGCTGTATATCAAAATAAGAACTGGGCTCAGATGTTGAGAAGAGATGTAAGATCAGGACTGGACCAACGGTTGGCCAGTAACATGGGAGGGGAGGCAGAGAGGAAACAGAGTCATTGCAGTGGGGTTGACGTTTTATATCCACAGAAGCTGAAGGTGTAAAACAGAAGGTCATGGTCAAAGTTGAGATGTAATCTGGATTATATAAAGGCAGGAGGCTCTCTCAAAGTTATCCCTTGCCACAGTGAGGAGAAATGACACGCAACTCCTTGGCCTGGCTTTTTCCGATCCAGAGTTACAGTCTCTGTCTGAAGCTGGCTCCACTTAGCACAGCTGAGTGTTATATTTGCAGACATCTGTGGAGTAGATCTCTGAAACATCTTTTCTTTATTCTTAAGAACTTTGTCCATGTACACCATGAAATACACTATGCCCCTGCCTCCCTCCACCCAACTTTTCCCGTATTTCCCAATGCGTGCGCCTCAGAGTTTTAAGCCTGCTACTCTTGGTGCTGCCACTTCTCCTTCCTCCTCTCTATCCATTTTGTTGCTGTATGGATGCAGAGCTTTGGGAAGCCTAGCAGTGGCCACACCTTCAGAGGAGAATGGTCATCCTCCCTACACCAGCTATAAACTGCTTAAAGCGCTTTTGTAAGAGATGAGTACGGCCTCTCCTGGAAATGCCAGAGTTGTAGCTAGCTCGATCATGTGCAGATAACCCCACCTACTGTGAGTCCATGAATGTGATAGCCATGTCATGTCTAGAAGATAGCACATCCCATTGTTCCTTCTCATTCTTTGGCTCTTACATTCTCTCAGACTCTTCCTTGATGGTTCCTGAGCCTTGGTGGGTGGGGATGGAGGGTTAAGTTGGGTAGTGATGGTGATAAAGATGTCCTGTTTTGGGGTGAGCACTCAGTTTCCTAATCCCTTTGATCAAACATGCATCCCTGTACTGATTGCTGCTACTGTGTACAGCATGTCTTAGAAGCCTGCTGGTACTATTGGCCCACCTTACACGTGAGGGGGACACATATGTGGAGGATGTACGTGACTTGAACAAGGTGTCCTAATGAGGGTAGAAAGAGGTGGATCCAGCACAGCACATCCTCATGCCTCCACACGTGTGCTCCTCTCGGCCATCACCTTGTGGATTGGTACCTTGGAAGCTAATAGGTGATTATATCTACCAGGTGTCACAGCCATGGTCAAGATGTTTCAGCCCTGGGCCAAGGCTCCTCCCTCCCACCCCATTACTGCTTGGGTAGGTGAGGATGTCCTTTCCAATGTAGGAGGGTGACTTTCATTTGATGAAACAGGATCTCTTTCTCCTCTCATAAAAGACTCCGTTGTGCTGAGAGTTTTCTTCTCATCCTGTCTTCTCAACCTGTGCCTCCCTCCATTCTTTCTTTTTTTTAATTCTGTATAATTCTTTAATGAACCCACACTTTCCTTGTCCACAATTTCATTTCTTCTTCTGTCACAGCATGGAACTTTCCATCCTCTTGACAGAGTTCTACAACAAAGGTTAATTACTTTATAATTTCATTCTCTTAAAAAAAAAAAAAGCACACTAAAATTGCTAATTTTAACTGTGCTTCTTGTCAGTGGGTTCATGTAAATTCACTGTAATTAAACCAGATGTTTTCTTATGCTTTCAAGTCAGGTGGTAATTTAAGGGGGTTCATTTCAATAGGAAAAAGAACAGATTGTTGTCAAGGAAAGCTTCTCCAGTCCCTGTTTCTTTCCCTCCCTTTCTGTCCCCTTCCCATCTTGTCTGCCCTGTAGCCTCTCCTCCTCTCTCTTTGCTTCAGTTCTCCATATACATATCTGTAAAATGGGTTCAGCACAGAGAATTTCAGAGGCAGGATTTGAAAAACTTCAAGTTGTACACAGGGCAAGCTTGGAGCCACGGACAAGGAAGCGGAGGCTTCTGCTTTCTTCATCCTGGCCACAGTTTCACCCCTGCATCTGAGGCATCTCACTGGCTGCTTGGCCAGTAGGTCGTTCCTTATCCAGAGGCCAGGAACTCACTTAGAAACCAAACTGCTTAGCAAAGACTTCAGCAGATACCAGTGCACGTGAGTGAGTCTTACAGAGTGTTAGGTTTAAAACAAATGGCTGAGGTGACTATTTATCTTATCAAAGTGGACCTGGCTGCCAGCTTCTTCCAGCATCCTTCACTGTCTACCTATTACAGGTGATAGTAGTGTATATTACCACCAGTAGCCGGCATACCCTGCCCCCTACCCTAAACTTCTCTAGCCCAGAGCTTGGCTGTCCCCCAGGGACCCCTCCCTATATAATCAAGACAATTTTGGTTACCCACTCTTTCAATTTACCCTTATCTTCCTGGTCTCTTCGTCTGACTGCCTTTCTTCTCACTCCTCTCTCACACACGGACCAGCTCAGTTTGGTCCTGTCTATTTAGGACTTTCCCAGATGTTCCTGCCTCTGGCTATTCTCTCCCTTTCATCTATAGTAAACTCTCTCCTCCACCATATCTAGGAACAGTCATGTCCTTTTCTTTCCTTTTTTTTTTTAATTGAATCACAGAGAAAAGTTGGATCTACTCCTATTTTCTAGTCTTATAGGAGGGAAATGATTTATTTCAGATGAATCCTCATAGCTCAAGACATCACAACTATAATCTTTACATGAGGAAGATAGTGGTATGCAACTAATTATTTGGCCACAAGCTGTCTAGGAAGAAAATAATAACTTGTTTTCTAATTTTCCTGGTGTGAATTTTCCAACCATGGTTGATTTCAAGCAGTGAATATGGTATTGAACTTGGAGGCAAGAAGAGTCCCAATAACAGTCAGCTTTATCGAGCCAGGACAAGCGAGCTTTGATTGTACCTAAAGGACCCATACAAGCCCCCAACTTATGAAATGGTATTGATTCATGAATACTGGGATCATGAGAGGGGCATGGACTTTGGTGTCAGGTACTCATTCATTAACTCCTTCCCTAAGCCAATGGTTTATGAGCATACATTATAGACCAGCATTCCTCCTCTTACAAGAAAATATCCATTAGGGACTAAGCCAGAATGAAGTCTCTGTTTGAGAGAGAGAGAGAGAAGGCTGAGAAGCACGCTAGAGGGGCTTCAGCCAGCTCTGGGCTTTCATAACACATGATCAGGGGGAGCCACTTAGGCAACATTTAGAAATGTATGGATTCCCCACTGGAACAACCATGGCAAACAATACCTGCATGGTGATTGGCAATACAAGAGTGAGCATAAAGCCTGACTCACTGTGGGCATATGGAAAACATAACTGCATCTCTGCCCATCATTCACAACACTACAAGCTCATCTTTATAATCCCTACGGGGAAATCAGCTGAGGGGAAATGAGGCTGTTAGGACCTCTTAGGGTACATAGTTTTTCCTCCTTATAGCCTGACTTTGCATTGCATTACGTATGCCTTGCTATTTCCTATCACACTGTCCCTCCTTGCAGGACTTAGGGGCCACCTCTTATTAGTGTAGATGTACCTGTCTTCAGCAGCACACATCCCCCTTCTGGCTTGCTAGTACCTAAGGAACCAGGTAAGTTAGGCTCATTAGAACTGTACACAAAATTAAGGCACTGAGCCATGGTACTTTTCCTTACATGAAAGCATTTGCGTTTAAGCCTGTTTTGCCACATTGGGATAATATACCTATTATATGTGGTTAAGCATATTAAATATCAATTTTGTTAATATATTTTATACTGTTACTTATTATAATCAATTACATTTTTATGTATTGTTAAAATTACATTCCCGCATTATTCAATAGGGAAAATACTGCTTGTTCTTTCATATTTGGTTTGAAGATTAAATCAGTACACAGTGCCTGTGGAAATGAAAAATGACAGGGCTTCTCCAAAGGAGAAATTAATTGATTGTGCATTTACCCTTTGACTTCAGCAATCCTTCCATGAAGAATTTACCTGAAGATACATTTCCACAGACACCTAACAACCAGGCTGTTTGCTGCAGTGTGACAACAGTGTGCCTCTTTATGACAATCAGCCAATCAACCAGCAAATATGATACCTGAAATGGAGGGACACAAGATGACCTAGATGAGAAAAAGTAGGTCATAGTGAATAACTAAAACAGCACCGCTGGACACAGGCACATTTATCCACACAGACATGAAGCACCAGGACACTATTAGCAGAATGGGCAATTTCTGATATGGACTGTTTTCTAGGACAGAACATGAAACTAAACATGGGCAAAGTATACTTTATTCTTTATTTTAAATATGAAGTATATAGAAGGGAAAAGAGACCTTGAGTTCTGGCATATGGAAGGCTCTGGGATCAGTGGGGTTAGTAGAGAGGACTAAGGGGGGGAAGGGAGGAAGGAGGAGGAGGAGCAAGTAGAAGGATGGGGAGGAGGAGAAAGAGGAAAAGATTATTTACTTTTTGCTAAATAAACTATATAAAATAGAAATAAAAATAATTGAAAAGATAAATGTAAATTTAGCTCTCATCTCTCATAGAAGAAGTTTATTTGTGTGGGTGTTGAAGCTATAATTGGTCCCAAACCAGAAATCAAGATTACGGGGTACCTAGTCCCAGCTGATGTATCTAGAGCAAATCCCTCTGCCTAAAGCTCAGAAAACACATGGCAGAGGAGACAGAGAGTATATAAAAGCCAGCGGGCCAGGACACCTGACGTGAAATAGTGCCTTCTATATATGACAAGAAGCTGCAATCATGACAACTCAACAACCCGTACAATGGCAGTACCAATCAACATGCCAACAAGATGGAGAAATCTCATAAGGTCCCTCCCCTAGAAGTCACAGAATGACTGGAGAGAGGGAAAGGGGGGAGAGAGGGAGAGAGGGAAAGGGGGAGAGAGAGAGAGAGAGAGAGAGAGAGAGAGAGAGAGAGAGAGAGAGAGAGAGAGAGAGAGAGAGAGAGAGAGAGAGAGAATATGAATCACTCTTCCCCAGAGTCTCCTAATTGGTTATCCGATATAAAGTAGTCAGGCCTAAGAATATACACATACACTATACAAACAACACTAAATAGGAAGTAAATAACAAAATGGGCTACTCTATGTTCAAAATGTCACTCTTTCAGGTCGGTACTGAAGAATACAAACGGATAAAGATTGTGACAGCTATTTCTGAGAATGAATCCTTTATTAACATACAATTTTGACTGTTTTATGAAGCAACTAATTTGCATGTTGGATGTAGTAGTAACATTTATTTTTCAAAACATGGCAGGAAGAAAAACCTTAAAATGAAAACATAGGTAGAAACTCTGAATGTTAAAACATAGTATTTTGAGTGTACATTCTCAGCAGTCCCCAGCTTAGGGCAGGGAAATGAAAATATTCGGCCTAACTTGGTAGGTTCACTGTTTGCAGGTAAGATGGAATAATTCAGGATAGTAGAGATGAAAAAACAAGAGGGTGTGGAAAAACCAGAGTCCTCACTGTTGGAATACAAGTGTGGACTGTGCAGAAGTATCTAGAGGAATTGGGATTCAATCACAAGGGGTTCATGTTTTAAAACAGGTGAATTAAATTCTCTAGCTCTTTCTTCCTGGAGCAGCTAGAGTCACTACTGATCCATTGAACATACCCAAGACCTGCCTTAGTACCCATAGAAGCAAGCAGGAATTTTCAGGTGATGACTTTCATGTCTTGAGCAAGAACATTACAGTCTGGAACATTGCATCATGCAGAAAGCAAGGATGACTAATGAGGATATACCAAAACAGGCTCCTAGAACTTACAAGATCATTGTTAAGATATAATGAGAAAGTGTAAAGGTAGTACACAGTACTTCCTTTGAATGTTTTAATGGAAAAAAATGTCTTCCTGGTTTTACCATACAGAGCTAAGTTTAATGATAGACGAAATAAGAAAGGAACCATGTGTTTGTCTATTTTTAGATTACATTATTTACTTACAGACTCTTCTTTAACGGATTCTTTCTAGCCATGGCCAAGACAACTCGATCACTCAAGAAAATAAGGATACTGATAGAGCTTAGTGCACTGCTTCAAAACTTGGTTGTGAATTCATCAGAATTCTAGACACAGAGAAGATGATGAGAGAATGCCTCTCTGTGAAGAAACATGTTAATCAGAAACTGTAGGCAAAATGGAAGACTTTAAAGCACCGATGAAGCTATTGATTTTAGGTAAGGATTATGAAGACATGCTAAAATCATTGAGCAAAGATTTGGAGTGACCGTAGGGTACTTACATTATCTCAAAGCATCACAAAAGAGGAGATGTATCAAGAGGGAAACAGATTTATGTGTTTATATATATCTGGCATGTGTATTTTTATGTGATATATATATATATATATATATATATATATATATATGCTTTATATATAATATATAGCAGTGTTTTCAATGTTAATGAACTACATGTGACATCATCAAAGAGGGGCTCCCAGAACTCCCATGACCCTTGGCAAGATGCAATGAGAGATACACAGTACTATTTTTTGATGCTTTAGTGGAAAAATGTCTTCCATTTTGGTTTTATCATATAAAGCTAAGTTTATTGTTAGAAGAGTTGTGAAATGAACAGTATTTTGGGCTATTTTTAATTACATCATTTACTTATTTTATTTATACAAGTATATCAGATAAATACACATGAACCTGTGTGGATGTGAGTGCCTGTGTGTATCTGTGCATGTGTATGTATACATCATAGCATGACAGTAGAGGTCAGAGGAGCACTTTCCAGGGTCTCTCCTCTTCTACTTTGTGGATCTTAGGGATCAAACCTTGGGGCATGAAGCTGGATGGCAATGCCTTTACCCACTATATCTTATTAATGTCCCATGTTGAGTCATTTTAAGGAAATATTAACTTTCTTAGAGATGTTTTACAATATTGTCCATATATATTAGAATATCTTTACTTTTCAGCTATGAACACTGAAGAAATATTTTTATAATTCTTTAAGAATTTTATATAAGCATATAATGTATTTTGATATGATCATTCCCACTCCTCCCCCCTAACTCCTTCCAGAACCACTACTCCACCTCCACCCTGTGCCAACTTCATGCCATGTGCTTCATACCTCCTTAGACTTCTTACGTTACATTTCCACAAGCTTAGCTGCAGTTTGGCTAAAAGTGATGCCATAAAGATCTGAGATATTTGTAAAAGACAGAAAATTAAAAGTTGATTTAATTTTTTTAAATCAACAGCCATTTTCCTGACAGAACAAAGTGTCTCAAAACTTCTCTTTCTAACAAACAATTCTTCTGCAGACTCATAAGTATTTGGGTGCTAAAATGACTGATCCTGAAAACTCCCCCAATATCCATGTTTTGAGAACAGGTGAGAGTGATATAAAGTCAGTGATCCCAACCTTGGAAGCTGCTCTCTGGCTCTCAGAAGAGAGTTTCAGGTATGTACCAGAGCCCCAACTCGAACCTCAGTGTACTCTCAAGGTAAATGAGTTTCTCAGAGAAGGAGCCAATGCCTTTTCCCTCTAGGTAGAAGGGAACCTGCCCCTGACCTTCAGGGATAGTCTACAGAACTCTTGATATGGCTGGGCATGGTGGTGCACGCCTTTAATCCCAGCACTCGGGAGGCAGAGGCAGGCGGATTTCTGAGTTTGAGGCCAGCCTGGTCAACAGAGTGAGTTCCAGGACAGTCAGAGCTACACAGAGAAATCCTGTCTCAAAAACAAAACAAAACAAACAAAAAAACAAAAAAACAAAAAAACAAAAAACAAAATCAAAACAAAACAAAACAAAAAGAACTCTTGATGCGTGCCTTAGTCCAAACTTGTCAAGAGTCTGATGCTGGTGTTTCAGCCAGGAGTTTAAGACCAACTTTAGCAACATCTTAAGGCGACATACCAAAACACAGAAACAAATGCAAACTGCCAAAGACTATCCACACACCCACTGAAACCTTCCAGCAGTTTCTGAGCTGTGGCCTCAGAAGAGCTACAGACCCAGGAATGGTGTCTTGCATGCTGGTGTCTTTAATATGATAATGTCCACGCATCTCCTGGAGCAGGAATTGATGTTTTATTAATGATGTTTACTCTAAATTTAATTTCAAAGCACTGCTGTTCCCACATTGTTTTGATAAAGGCTTTGTGGTTTATTTATTTTCTTCTTGGTGGTGAAAATAAGAAAGAGAGAGGAGAAGACATAGCTTAAAGCTGGGACTTGGAACTTGCTGTGGATGGAGGCCATTCTCACAGTGCAGCTAAAGGGGCTGAGCGAACACTTGGGAAGGCTCCGTCTGAGTTGCTCCTGGGCTAGATCAGGATGGTTTGTCAACAGAGGCTCCTCCCTGTCAGCACTAGGGTTAGCCTGGTAATGGTAACCACTAACCACTCCCTACACCACCCTGCTTCTCCAGTCAGGTCCCAGGTACACTGCTAATCCTTTAAGATCCTCAGTATACTTTCTGAACCAGTGCAACAGTAATGGGGAGCCTGGAGTCCCACGGCATCTTGGTGGCACAGTTGTTTGTTCCAGAGGCTTTCCTGTCATGACTTCTTTTTTGCTCTTATTTCTTGAAAGTGTAGTAGCTATGCTTATTGAAAATTTATTGCTGGGCCTAGGCCATTTAAAAAAAAATCTACCATCCCCTTTAATCAAATCCATTAGTTGAGAAAATCAATGTCAAGAGATTAAAGAGAAGGTCCCAGGCATACTGGCCCAGAGAGTCAACCTTCTCAATAGCACTTTTCTATCTTCCGGAGATACAGGCTCTATGTTTCTGAAGCAATGAAACCAGACATAAGGGATGCTACACTCCTTCCCATGGCTTAGAACATCTGACACATAACTCACCCATAGAGAACTCTCCATGCAACTTCCCAGAAGTTGTAATAAGACTTTCTCCACTTTGTTGGCCTCTTTGCCACCCCCTACCCAAACTCTCCTTAATTACTTGTACACAAATATACATTGAGTCAGATTCTAGAGCCATAAAAAGCCAGGCCAAGCCGGGCGTGGTGGCGCACGCCTTTAATCCCAGCACCTGGGAGGCAGAGGCAGGCGGATTTCTGAGTTCGAGGCCAGCCTGGTCTACAAAGGGAGTTCCAGGACAGCCAGGGCTACACAGAGAAACCCTGTCTTGAAAAAAAAAAAAAAAAAAAAAAAAAAAAAAAAAAAAAAAAAAAAAAAAAGCCAGGCCAAGGAGAAGACTAAAATACACAAAGACAAGGGTTTCTCAGGTATGTCTTAGACACCACAAATTCTGTCCTATACGAGACAGCTGCTGTGTGGAGCTGCATGCAAATTGTACTAGAACCCTGGAAAGAAACAGCCAAGAAGTCCGAGGCAAAGAAAACTTACAGAGAAAGTAAAATTTAAGAGAAGTCTTGGAATAGCAACAGAAGAGTCTGGCCTGCACACATGAAGGGAGACCTCAGACCAGAGAAGGAATGGTGTTGGCAAGAAGGTAGTTATGTGTGCTACCCCAAAAGTCTCTGCAGCCCAGCATATTCAAGGTAGGAGACAAGTCCAAAGGTGCAGTGCAAGAAGCAGACACTGTAGAGCCTTGTAGAATTGGAGGTGGGGTGGAGTAGAGGGGAGGTGGGTGGAGTGGGAATAGATGGGGGAAGTAGGAGGAGGTAAAGTGGTATGGGGGAATGTGAGATGATGCAGGGGGATGTGGGGTAGGATGGTGGAAGTAGAAGGGTTTTGGAAAGATGGGGTGGTTTGGATGAAATTCCTACGTTGATTTTCTAGTCTTTCTCTTGAGCTCCCAGGTGTAACTCATTGAAAGGAGGAACACAGGAAAATAAGTTAGCATAGACGAGAACATTCATTCATTTTGCAATACATGGTATTTGAGATGCCTGTGGGACATCCGGGTGGATAATCAGCTTTGAGCTCATTCAATGTGTACACTAAGCCTTAAGCTATTCTGTGTTTTCTTCTTTTAATTTGTGCAGAATCAAGTTGTCTGGTTTTCAATCTCGACATGTTTAAACAATAAGATCCTTTTCAAAAAGCATCTGAAGAGTTAAGACTTGGGGAGAATGAGTGATGGAACACGAGGAGAGAATGGGGGAGACACGGGGTCACCATGAGCACATGTTTGTGACTGAGCTGTCACTATTGATGGAGATATAACCTTACTCTGGAGCTGTAGTATGCACAGTCTGCAGGGTCCCTTTGTGGAGACCTTGGGAATAGTGGAGAGACCAAAGACAAAGGACAGAGGATAGGAATTGAGTTGATCAGTAAAGTTAAATTGATCAGTAAGACTGGGGACCTGCGTTCAGATCCCTGGTATCAAATAGAAACCAGGTATGGTGGAGCATGCCTGCATCCCCAGTGCAGTGAATGCCATGGTAGGAAGGTCTTTGAAGATTGAGAACTTGAGTCCCAAATCCTAAAGAGAGACCATGTCCCCAAAAGTCATATGGAAAAAAAAATGGAGAAGACACTTAGAACGCTGATGTTTGCTCTCCATGTGGACAGATACATGTGATGTATGTACACATACATGTGTGTCCGCGTGCGTGCGTGCACACACAAACACACACACACACACAAGCAGATCGGCAAAAAATAAAATCCTCACTTACTGGCATGACCCACAGGCATACTTAACCTTCTCCATTCCCATAAACTAGCCTCCGTCACTCACCATCCTCTTCGGTCTGTACCACCAGCTCCTCACTCTCCATCCGGCCCTCAGGGTTGGACAGCAGCAGCCGCAGTCTGATGGTCATGAAGGGCCGTAGACCCCGCAGGGTATAGTGGGAAGAGGTCTGGATCACCTCTTCAGNCTCATACTGCTGCTGGTTGAACACGTACTGGTACTGCACTGTGAGGTTGTAGCTGTGGCAGCGGGTCACTGCATAGCCAAAGGGTTCCCACTGCAGGGTCAGCTGCCGGGCCCGAATGTCCACAATCTCCACATTCTGAGGGCCATGCACAGGATCTGTAAAGTACACACAAGATACAAGAGCTTTGAGGAGACCTCAGGAAGCAGATGTATACTGTTGCTCTTCCACACACAACTCGACCCCTCTGCGCTCTCCCATGCCTCTGGCCACCTGCAGCATAATTAACAGGAAGGTTTTCTTTAATTCAGTTTTTTCCTATTTAAGCACACAGGTCTAAGTCAAAACATAGGGTTGAAATTTGTCATATTTCCTTCATAATAAAAATGTATCAGTCATAAAAATATAAAATTCTTAGCTGAATGGTGGTGGTGCACCTTTAATCGCAGAACTTGGGAAGCGGAGGCAGAAGGATCTCTGTGAGTTCAAAGCCAGCCTGACCTACAGAAATAGTTCCAGAACAGTCAGAACTACACAAAGAAGCCTGTCTTGAAGATAGATAGATAGATACATACATACATACATACACACATACTAACATACATAGACAGACAGAGATAGACATACAGACATTAAAATTTCTTGGTTTCTTAGGCCTCACTAGAGTTCCACTGAGGACTATCTTGGGAGCTACCAGCTGCATATGCTTCTAAGGTGGGCTGCTAGAGTTGTGCCCTGCCTTCTATGCTTAACTCAGCTGCATCCTTTCTCCATGGAATTGAGTATCCCCTCCTTTTCTCCCATCCAGCAGCACAAACTGGAACTGTGGTTACATCCTAAGCAGTCATCCAGCCTCCAATGCATCTCTATGATCACAATGCCCCATGAACTCGGCCTTTGGATTCAGCTTCGCACTTTCACTTATAATAGGATATCATATCATTTGCTAGCATCCTGCAGCAGTTCACTCTGTCCTGTCCCCTCCACATCCTCCATGAACACCATCTTCCACTCCTCAGTACCGCAATACTGTCTCCAACCTCCCTTACTTTCAAATCTTTGCCCCAGTCCCCCATATGTAGCAACAGCCATGTCTTATTTCATAATCTGTGCACTGCTGTTTATACCTTGCATGAGGTAAAAAGATGACTTTTGTACAAAAACTGATTAAAACAAACAAGACAGTGATGCTAGAGGACTGACTGACATTTAACCCCATGCATGCTACTTACAGGATGTCATCAAGTTATGCCATGTCTTTGAGTCTACTTTCTACTTAATTTGTAAATTAAGTGATAATAGCAGCTAACCCAACTGCAGGAGAGGGTAAAGTCAGATGAATGATCCTGAGCCATTAGAGTTGCACCTGGAACTTAATAAGCACATCATATGTAATAGCTAAGGGTTTATTTGTTTTATAGCAATAGGAAGAGTAATAAGTATAATCATCCTTCAGATGCTATACACACCCCAAATGTCTTATAAATGGCAGTTCTAGGTAGAATCACTGTGCACTATGACAGACTAGAATACTGTCACCTTTCTAGGCTTTGAATTCCCAGAGCTGTTAAAGTACGATTGCCTCTGGACCAAGGAAGGCATCAACAAAAATGACTATAGGTAAGGGCTTTTGATGCCAGCTGAGTTTCCTAGTTGACCTCTATGTGGGAAGTGTAGCTTTATAACAGAGCTTTGCCAAGGAACACACACACACACACACACACACACACACACACACACACACACTTCATAAGCATGTCAGAGAGGAGGATGATCCATCCCAAAACCATGCACATCAGTAGCTTTGGCCTCTTTTCAACTGAGGAACTGACACTCATTCTTACAGCTCCATTATTCATGGTGCAGGGTCCTTTGTGCAAAAGAAAGTCGAGTCTCAAAGGCAAGAGTGACTTTGTAAAAGTGACATTGGACGAGTTGCCTGTTATGCTGGATGAAAGATAAACATGTGTGCAACTCAGAGTTAGAGGCGGTGACCAAGCATGGCTACTGTTACTTAGCTAGATGTCTCTGGGTGGCCCAGGCTGCAGTAAATATAGATGTTCAGGCATAGTGATGAAGAGTACTTCCTATCAGCCAAATGTTAGCATCTGCTCTAGCCTTTGTCCAGCAGGGATTTTTCTATCTGTAGAGAACTCTCTTGGTATATATACCCAAGTAGAACCTTTCTAGCACTCCTCCACTGGGAACTTCTTCAAAACCAATACTCTACTGGGGAGATAGTCATCTCATGGGGCCCTCTCCTCCTCTCATTAGGAAGTGAGTACCCAGATATTTAATACTCACTTAAGGCTGAAGACACATTTCTATTAAGCATCTTAAATACTACAACATTCCATGTTGAATACAATTTTTGAGATGTCAAGTGTGGCCTAAAAGCACAAATAGTATACCACCAATGGAACAGTATCCAGGAAGTACTTGTTTTATTTCCTGTAGTGTAACATTGGGAGGGAGGGAGTGCCTCATTTGACAATTGGATAAATCAAGGGTTACAGAGGTCCAGGAACTTGTATAAAGTAGCAAGTCTAGCGAGTGACCAAATGAGGCTTGGCATTTGTATAGTTCCGACTCTGTGTCTAGCTTGCAAGGGAGGTAAAAAGAGGTCTGGAACACAGCCATTGAAGGGATGCCTGCTGGGCATGGTAAATAGCAAAACTCCTGAGAAGGCATCTAAAGACCCCTCTCTAGAGAAAACCAAAGTTCCATGGGATGAAATGGTTGTCCTCAGGCCACACAGGGAGAGGCAGGCTTGAGATTCACAATCTGAGGAAGTCCCATGTCTGTTTTTCTCTACTATGACATCATTGGAAGCTGAGGTCAGAATAGGAGCATAAACATTAGACAGACCACAGCCACCAGGAATTTACAAGAGACCTAGAAGAATCCTATGGGAAAACAAAAATTATAACACAGAGATTGCTTTGTTCTTGGGAGCCTGGCACCTGCCTCTAAAGGGAAAGTGATGGGACTTAATGCTAAGAGGAACATTGGTATATCTTTCATCCATACTCTGTTTCTTGCAACTAAATCATGGAGAAATACATGTGTAACACCTTTATATCTCTCTCAGAAGTTTTACCCCAAGGCCCTCACACTTTTCTCAGGCACAACAGTAGCTGAAAGCTTGTCCCCCAGCAAAGATCTTCCCTACACATAGGAATATTGGGTCACAGGCAAAGCCCCTGGTTCTCCAAAGCATGCATGATTGAGTTAGAACATGGCTTGCAGCCAGACTCGGGCACTCAGTAGCTAAGTGACCTTGGCCAAGGGCACTTCATCTCTGTGCCTCCATCTCCTCATCTATAAAGTGGAAATTACGGCACTAATCTCAGAGGGCTGTTAATGAGCATAAAATGAACTGTAAAGAGAGAAAATTGCCTTTCCCTAACAGTGGGGATTCCTCTTATACAGAACTGCCTTTCTTGGAGAAATGCCCTAAGAAGCCTTTAAGCAGTTTTTGTGTCTTTATTCTTTAGAATTCAGTACATGTATATAATAAAATATCATATCTAGTCCCATTTCCCCTCCAACCTGCCCCAAGTCCCCCCAAAACATAACCCCTTCCAAACTTCATGCCTTTTTTTTTTCCTGGTTATTGATTGGAACTCACTAAGTTCAGCCATTGCTAGCCATATATACAGGAGTGTTTTAAGAATGGGAGCTGCACTCCCAGGACTTGTAGCCCTACTAAATGGCCACAAGAGGATAAATACCAAGGTCTGAGATGGGGACGAATAAAGTAGGAAAGGTGGGGAAGTAGTTAAGTTGTAAAATGTTGGGGTTACCCACAAATATAATTTCCTCATGTGACTCCTTGACCTTCAACATGGTCTTCAGAGATCACAAAACTAAGTATACTATGACAGAACTCCAAACAAAGCTGAGACATGCATGCATGCATGCATACTTTGGTCAAATAAGACTCTCACAGGATCATAGAGACCAGGAAAAATGGGACTCAGAACATACCCATATACTACGCAGACCTTGGGAGATGGTTCTTGGAGGTTCCCTGGGGCTATAGAAATTAAGAGGCTCAGGAAATCTCAGTTCAAATGCAATAAGTTGGGGGTTCTAGTGACTCTGGGTAAGATCCGTATGACTGAAAGTGCCTTGTGACTGTGGTAGCTCACATTCTGGAAAGCAGACATTGTGACTATTTGGCAGGATCTCTGGGCTAGGTAGTGCCCTTAGCATCTGCCTTTGGGAACAGTTCTATGGTATATGTCACTAAGGCTCCATGAAAGGAGTGTCGTCATAGCTCCATGCACCACTGTCCATCATACTTATTTTGTCACGCTGCCCAGGAATTGCTTGTTTATACATTTGTCTCCCAGATTGCCAGGGACTGTTTCTGTTTGTCTAGCATCTCTCGGATCTGTCAAGCGGGCTTCCTACGAGATGACCAGATGGTGATTTGTTCTAGGAAACTGAGCTCTGGTCACTTCTTTCTGCCCTCCCTCCTCTGTTCAGGCCGGCGCATCAGCAGGATCTCAGAGGCACACATCTCCCCTTTGTTTTGTTTTCAACCACAGAGATGTCCTGTCATCCTACATAAGAGACAGTAGTTTCCAGAATGTGTCAGGGGCACAGTCATGCTTTCAGTGGGATGACCCCACCCCCACCCCCAATACGCCTCACCAACCAAACTGAGATTCTGCTTCAGTAATTGCCTTCTGTGGGCAAAGTCCTGGGTTTACATTTGGCCTGGCGCAAACAAGGAGAAAAATTGCTGAGAAAGTCTTGTGTGTGCAGTAGAGATTGGTTTGTTGAATTTATATCCCCCGTGTAAATACATCCAAGCCTATAGCCTCTGGTCTCTGCCTCTAGATAAAGCCCTGTCCATCTGACCTTCTTCAGTAACAGCCCACAGGCCAAGAAGACAGCAGACAGTACAGAGCTGCTGGCTTTTCTGAGCAGCTGAAAGTTATCTTCTTGTGGAACATCAAAGTATCTCTCATCCTAACACCTTTTCAATGTAGCAATGGGACCTTATCCTGAGACCCACATTGGCTCTTGTCAGACTGACTTTTCCCCCAGGACACAGGCTCAGCAGCCAGTGCAGTGTACCCACCTGTCCCCTTATCTCCTTTCTGATCATGCTTTGGGTTACAGATACCCCAGAATTTCAGGTCCCCATAGCTTCAAACTCATTGCAGGGCCTGTGAGGCCTTACTTTTCTTTGTCCCTTCTCATGAGCACTGGTGGGGCAAAAATATGGCACAAAAAGGAAAAAAAACAGAGCCAAGAGATTTAAAATGTGAGATCTGAGGTCTCCATACATATTTGCGCAGGTCCTTTAGGAAAGGAATAGAATTGGGTCAAAGGAGAATGGAAACAGGTTACAAGTTTCTGTGTATCCTCATATATCATATTTATTAGGATTTCACATGTTATAGGTACAGGAGAGAGGGAGGGAAGGAGGGAGGGAGGGAAGGAGCAAGAGAGAGAGAGAGAGAGAGAGAGAGAGAGAGAGAGAGAGAGAGAAAATGAGACCTAAGAAGCTTGTTTAGAACAGGATTGATTCCCAGGGCTTCAGTCTGTTATGTTGAACCCCTGGAGAAAGTCAACACAAAGGTATGACAGAGTTGGATTGAGAAAACCTGGTTATCTTCAGCTGTTAAGTTGACACAACCCTGAATCATCTGAGGGGCTGGCCCTCAAATGAGAGACTGCCAAGATCATGTTGGAGTTTCTATGTCTATAAGGAACTGTCTTGATGTATGTTGGAGGGTATAGCCCACAGTGGGTAGCATTGTGCTTAGAAAGGTGGGTGGATCTTTGCATATGAGTGTAAGGAATATAGAACCAGAAGAGGCCACCTCCTGTAGCCAGGCAGGAACCCTAGTGGAGCAATAGTTTCACCAACCCACCCACAAAACTTTTGACCCAAAATTTATCCTGTCTGCAAGAAATGCAGACAGCAGATGGAGCCCAGACTGAGGGAATGGCCAACAAATAAGGGGCCCAACTTGAGAACCATACCACGGTCAAGCTCCAATTAATGACACTATTAATGATACTCTGTTATGCTCGCAGACAGGAACATGTTGTCCTCTGAGAGGCTCCACCTAGCAACTGATTCAGATAGATACAGACACCCACAGTCAAACAGTGGATGGAACTTGGAAACTCTTATGGACGAGTAGGAGGAAGGATTACAGGCCCAGATGGGGATAGAAACTCTACAGGAAGACCAACAGTTAACCAACCTGGACTCTTGGGGCTCTCAGAGACTGAACCACCAACCAGAGATCATATAAAGGCTGGCCCTAGACTTCCCCACATACATGTAGCAGATGTGCAGCTGGATCTTCATGTGCATCCCAAACCACTGGAGCAGGGACTGTCCAAATAGCTGTTGCCTGTCGGGGGAATATGTTCTTCTAGCTCAGCTGACATTTCTGGCCTTGGTGGGAGAGGAAGCGCCTAGCCCTGCAGAGACTTGATGTGCCAGGGTGGAGTGATACACTGGGAGGGGCACCCTCTCAGAGGAGAAGAGGATGGGGATGAAGGGTGATTATGGGAGAGAGTGACCAGGAGGGGGGAAGTGAATGGGATGTAAAGTGAATAATTAAAAAATAAATAAATAGAAAAAAAAAAGAGTGTAAAGGCCAGCAAATAGAGACCCTCTATGGGTTCTGTCTCCATGTTCCTGCCTTGAGTTTATGACCTGACTTCTCTCAATGTTGACTTGTGACCTGAAACTTTAAGCCAAGAAAACACTTTCCTCTCCAAGTTGCTTTTAGTCACTGTTTTATGATAGCAAGAGAAAGGAAAGTCGGAGGAGAAGAAAACTAACAAATAGAATGTTGAGAGGTATCCAACCGGAGCGCTCCTACGCAGGTCCTACAACTGGACCATGATTGAGTAACAACCTATACCACACAGAATGGCTTGTTTTAGGAATGGATATTCTCTCATGGAGAACTGAAGTAGCTAACCATGCATGCAATGTACCAGAAGTTGCCCCCAGAGACCCCATCATGACACTTACATGTGTATGTGTGCATGTGTGCATGCATGTGCACGTGTGTGTGTGTGTGTGTGCTTGCATATGAATTGTGTGTCCTTTACATTTTAAGAAACTATTGCTACTCCAAAAAGGCAGTTTAACCTTTCTTACCTCTACTGAGACCTTCCTATCCCAAATCCCTCTGCCTGTTTTCTACTATTCACACTTAAAACCCCACACTCATAGAGTGAGATTTGTCACACGCACAGTCCTTTGACATCCCCTACTTTTGTCCATGTTGTTCTCTGTGTTTGGGATGCTGTCCATAGAGACAAATCCCTAAGCAATATATTCAAAGTCCAGCTCTAAAACCATCACTTTCTGGAAACTTCTCCCAAGGACTTCCATAGCCTATTGTGACGGTCACAAATTCTCTGTTGAACACACCTGGATACTTTTGTCAACTTCTAGTTGAGTCGCAGGAAGATTGTCTCAATGTTTGGTCACATGAGAACTTGAACATAGAGATGATAGATAGGTTAGACAGACATACAGATTAAATCAAAAAAGCCTAAGAAACCTGTTCTCAAGAGCATAGCCAAGCCCTAATATAATAAGGAGATAAGTAGTAATCAACAGGGTATACCAGAGGTCTCTTTGTGTTCCAATTTTAAGGGTAATCATGTGGTTAAGACAGAATTGCCTCCTGTTTTGTAATTTTTGTTTTTTGTTTTTTATTTTTGGTATGGACTCAGCCTCTATTTCTTTTGTCAAAGGCAATAGCTGTAGAATCTCCTAATGACCTTAGTTGAAGCAGAACATGTTATTAAAGAGAGGAACAGAAATCTGATTTTCAATTCATGAATTGACCACATATTCATCATTGCATGTGGAGTTGGCTGGGGCACATGGTACTGTTCAAAGTTGAACCTAAATTGAGATAATTTGGGGCATGGGACTGAAAATGTGGAGGTGGATAGCTTGTGTGTAAAATTAATTTTGTATCCATTTGGAGATGCAATTTGAGTTCTCTTCAAATTAAATTGCAACGGAGTTCTAGGCAGCTGCAAACATTATTGCCAACATAATTTGGCTCTGCAAGAGCAGTAATACGTTGACAGATACTTCAATGTGACCATTAATTTGCAATTTCTGCATGGAAATGATACGTGGAGAAGGGAGGGAGAAAGGTAGAAGGACCAAAATTAAAATCCATCTTCTTTCCAGCACCATCCACTCCTTTACTAACTTTTATTGTGGCAGATGTTTGGTGGCTAGGAATTTGTCGACCATGACCACGCAGACATCCTATGATGACAGCCACTGCAAAAACTGTAATCATCAGAAGCTGGAGCACATTAGCTGAGGAGGTGGAGTATTTGCTACCCTCTTGTGGCAATGTCCATGGGAGATAATTCATTTGCAATTTCATCAAACTCTTCAATTAAACAGTATATATTGATCATGAAGGCACCCTGGCATGGCATTATCTCAGGAAACACCTGACCCGAAAGCAATTCCCTTCTATCTATCTCTGTACCTTACTCTTGTACTTGGATGGTAGATGTTGTGGTGGTTTAAATAGAAATGGCCCCCAGAAGCTCATGTGTTTGCATGTTTGGCCCACAGAATAACACTATTAGGAGGTGTGGCCTTGTTGGAGGAAGTAGGGGTGGGCATTGAGCCCTCAGAATCTCAAGCAAGGACTAGTGTCTTATTTTCTTCCTGCTGTCTGTGGATCCAGAGATAGAACTCTCAGCTTCTTCTTCCAAACCATGTCTGTCTGCATGCTGCCATGCCTCCTACCATGACAACAATGGACTAAGCCTCTGAGCCATAAGCTAGCACCAAATAATGCTTCTTTACAAGAGTTTCTGTGGTCATGGTGTCTCATACTAGCAACAGAAATCCTGTGTTAAAGGGCTATGAATGAAACAAGAACTCAGCATCTTCATTGTATGTTTGACACAGTTGCATCTCCCAAGCCCAGAAGAGGAGGAGAGATGGACACACATTAAGTAAAACTGAACTCATAGATATTATTACCACCATCCAGCTCTTAACCTTATATCTACTTTAGGTGACTTTTTGGGCTTGTGCCAGAAGTCACCTAAAGTAGATATAAGGTTAACCAACAATAATTTACCATTATCAAGTTTCCAAGGATGACTCTTCAGATATTACTTTAGGTAGGGTTTAATTTCTATGAGCATAACTTAGATCTCTGAGAGGGAGCAGCCAGGCTGTAGGGATAAAGGTGAATGAGACAGTTTGTTGTCTTAATGAAGTTTTTACTAGCAGGGTACAGACATGATAGCCACGAAGGATAGAGTAGCAAAGTCCACTGTATCTTCTACAGGGGTTGTACTCGCCTCCTGGGAACATAGAGAGCAGAACGAATAGCTTCACTTTGGGAACTCACCTGAGCCAATTGGAACATGAGTCCGCACAACCCTGACATTCTTTTTCATAGAAACTAAAGCCACCAAGGAAATGGGAGGTGAGTTCAGGTTAATGATTCCCCCATAACTGCCTTATTAGGTTATAATGAGAGCAAGTCTTGATCCCAATTCTATTTCACAGATGAACATTTATTATATGAACATGTATTAGCTAGCAAGCACAGAATAGGTCAGTGTGTTCCATATGGCTCAGTGAAGGCCCAGAAATCTGTCCTTTAATGCAATTTGCTTACCATTGTGTATGAAAGGATCATTTGAGGCAGATGGGATAGGATCATAAGTGGGAAAACATTTTCCTTGTATGTAAGAGACCAGAGAGCAAATATTTCAGACTCTGAAGGTCTGGTGGTCTCTGCTGTGTCTGTTCATACATGTGTTTATAATGGCAGGTGGCCAGACAACCCATGTATAATGGATATGCGCATGCTTCCATAACACCTTGTCTAGCTCAGGCAGTCAAGGCTGTGGGTTTTCATTCAACTATTCTATATAAGGGTCAATACAAGTGGCCCTGCAAGTCACTCAGTCCCAAGAGTGTTCAGGGGTCATAGCAGGGGCCTCGGCTTAAATTTGCAAGGCAGAGATCTTGCTTTTCACCATGTAACTCTGAATAATGTTTTAAAAGATATTTGGGAGCTGAGAGTGTGATACAGTTAGAATGCTTGCCTTAACTGCATAATGTTCTAGGTTCTATCTCTAATACTAATAAACAAACTTTGAATAGCCTACATATTTTGAGTAACTTCAGTCTCACAATTTATAATAATTATTATGTTAGTCAATAGGTTCCAGAGTGCAACGAATTTCTGATATTGATTATGGCAAAATGGTAGTTAATTATCAAGATAGATGTCAGAAGCCTTTGTGGTATTGAGGGTTTTCTTTAAGGCTTAGACTCCTTGACCTAAAACACTTGTGTCATGCTGAGTGGAATGCTCTTGGCCTTGACCGATTGGCTCTCAATTCTGGATTAAGCTTCTCTTATCTATAAAGCACTTAGCATGCTCCAGTGGACACAGGCTTACAGATTTGGGAGTAAATGAGCAACAGTTTAACACGGGAGTCCGAATTCCAAGAGTACTGTTCTGTGGGAAGGGCCCTTCTGCACAGGATAGCGGCCCACTAACAGGTAAATGGGAAGGTATGTTGGAGGTGGGACTGAGAGAAGTTGGAGGTAAAGATTTTAAAGCTTAAGTACAGGAAATACTGTGTTTAATGTCCAAGGAAGGATAACAAGTGGGACAATGACCATTGAGATGCTGAGGTAAGGGCAGGGAAGTGGAGTAGCCATTCCTACCTCCTACCAAACAGATGGCCCCTGTGCAGTGGTGTGCTACCAAGTGGGCATGCCTTGGCTCCTCCTATCACCCCTGACAAGGAATGATAGTGACAGTCAATATAGTTATAACAGTGAAGTAACAGTAGTCTTTGCTCCAAGAAAAACCCCTGGGGGCCTGCATTGTTTAAGAAAATATTTTTAAGCTCTTACCTTATGTCTAGCACTATACTAGATGTAAGAGCAGACCAAATGCCCTCTCTGTTCTTACAGAGACAGTGGTCCATCAAAGGCAAGAGGATTAAATACTGAATCAGACAAATGGGTAGCACGGGACTTGATAATGAACACTAGAGACAACCAAACAGGGGCTTTGTGCTGCACAAAGGCCCATCATTTTATTTCTTTGATTTTAGGTCCTCTTTAATCTTTTCTCTCCATTCGCTTAAAAGTTTTACTTCTCTCTGGGACTCAGCATACTCAGAGTATGTATTAAAATACATACTCAGCAAGAGGGTGGCAGATGAGGTGTTGGGGACACAGCCTTTAAAACATGCGACAGGTTCTCTGTCATCTTTCAGATTAAAACTTGGCAAGGCACACTCAGATAACCATGGTGGCAATCAAACATATGACCTGACCAAATTACATGCTAAAGGAACTATTATGCATTCTGTTATAACAAAATAGTAATGGCTTTTAAGAAACCAGCTGAGAGGCCTGCTGGATATAATGCCAAGCAAAGTGTACTAGTTATAGACGGTGGTTATATACAGATGATGTGTTGACAAAGAGTTGTCAGTCTTCTTACCTCTATAGTTCAACTTCTTCCTCAGCCTCTATTCAACTCTGGACTTTGGTTTAAAGATCAGGAACTCTGGTCCCAATCCATGACCCCATGCTATGACTGAATTTGATTGGGATGTATAAGAAGATGTAATCATGACTGGTCCATTTCTATCCCATAAGACCAGGATAGGGAACCCAGAGTCAGATACAACCATTCTCAAGAGGTGGCTGAGGACTGTAGCCTGTGGGCTCTGAAGCAGCTACTAACACATTGTGTTTTGTTTCTAAGTACTATCTTGTTTTGGTTTTATGTGTTTATGTGTTTTATTGAGACAGTGTCTCAGATATTCCAGACTGGCCTTGAACTTGCTATGTAGTTGGGGATGACCTTGAACTCAAGACTGCTGAGATTCCAATGTGTGTACTACCATGCCAGACTCCAAACACTCTTTTGACACCCCACTTCACACTGCCAGGAGTGAGGTTGCAAACATCCTCTCTCTGCCTAACCATAGAGCTCAAGGCTACTTTTGCCAACAGGTGGCATGAGAGGGAGGCCAGGGCCTGAGGAGAAAGATGCTTCCTTATAATCCCCCTGACTGCATGCCAGCACCAGTTCTTTATCTGGAGGAGCTTTTGTTAGAATATTTTGTCTAGTTTGCAGTTTCCCCAATAGTTAAAGAGCTAGCTTCACAAAAATATGTTTTTTTCAATTAAAAAAGGCAAAAGGAGCAAGCTTTATGGCAGTACTGGCCCGAAAAATACTCTTTGTTCCCATCTGTTAGGATTTCACAATTTTAGCCCCTTCTTTTTCTTGCTGGCTCTAGCAATCACTGCTCCCCACAGTGGCGTCATTTGTCTAATTGACTCTTTTTACTGTTTCTGTTTTAAAGACCACTCTTCATATACAATTATCCACAACTTCCCAAACTTGCCCAGTGCATGGTGCCCACGATGTTTTGGTAATTTATTTTTATGCTTCCTAAGCTGAGGAAAAACTCAGTGGCTTCATTCTTTAGCCAGTTCATGTAAAGTAATAAGTACCTGCACCCTGGCATCCTAAGAGAGATTTGAGAGAATGATACAGACATGTTTTCTTCGTCAGGGGTTCTATTGTTGTGATGAAATACCATGACCAAAGCAACTTGGAGAGGAAGGGGTTTGGAATTTGGCTTACATTTCCACATTATAGTTCATCATTGAAGGAAATCAGGGCAGGAACCCCAAATGGGCAGGACATTAGGGGTAAAAGCTGATGCAGAGGCCAAGGAGGGGTACTGCTTACTGGCTTGTTCCTCACGGCTGTCTCAGACTGCTTTGGTATAGAACCCAGAACCACAACCCCAAGGATGGCAGCACCTATAAGGGACTTGACCCTCTCCCATTTATCACTAATTTAAAAAAAAAAAAAAATACACCCTACCGGCTTGACTAGAGCCCTGTCTGATAAAGGCAGTTTCTTAATTGTGGTTCCCTCTTCTCAGATGACTTTAGCTCCTGTCAAGTTAACATAGAACTAGCCAGCACACATATCAAAAGGAAGATGAATTCTTTTACTCGTAACCATCAGCACTCTCTAATGAACACATGCATCGCTGTGAGCAGCATCACACAGCTTCTCAATCACACAGCTTCTCAACTATGGGTTCAAAGCAGACACTGCCCGATCTGTTGCCAGCTCCAAGTTAATTTTTTACCCAATATTTGCATTTCATCAGAGACATGGCCCAGAACCTGACTTTGCAAAAGATAAGGTATTAGAGCAATGCATGTAGGCCACATCGTCTAGTGACCAAAATAAAGACCACGTTAGGTTCACAGGTTACATGGCTTCTGTTTGATGTTGCATTTTCTACATTTAGAAACAGCTTCTAGTTTTCAGGAGTCTTTCGGAGTTCCTAGAGGTTCTTGGTGGCCTCAGTACATACCCCGAGAACCATGATAATTAAGATTACTAGCTAGGAACAAGCATCATGACTACTTCCTAACTCCATACTCTCTGAACCAGCTGAATGCTCCATGGTCATCATTCCCCATGTCAGCATCTCCTGCAGACTGAGTTCTCCACATCTACAAATCTGCAAGTACAATTCACTGCATTTCCCAGTTCTGTTTCAGATCGCTATTCTCCTTTCTACCTGTTCTACTGCTAGCACAAGGTGGTCAGCCGGCCATGTCTCTCAACACACCAGCTCTTCAAGGCCTCAGATACTGGGAAACATTCATTGGACACAGGTACAAGGCTGAAGTCTGAGAATAAAAGCTTTAGAATGTTTAAAAATTACTTTGTGGCAGAGAAAATCGGGTTGGAAAGAGAGAAGCAATTTCTAAATTACATGGTTTCAGATCTAGAGAAAGAAAAGGAGATTCGAGGTGGGTGGGGGAAGAAAAGCCAAGCCTATAACATCTTCCAGGTTTTCTTTCAATTCACCCATAATCCATGGACACTCTCCTTGTCTGTTGTTAAAGAAAGAAAGAAAGAAAGAAAGAAAGAAAGAAAGAAAGAAAGAAAGAAAGAAAGAAAGAAAGAAAGAAAGAAAGGAAGGAAGAAAGGAAGAAAGAAAGAGAAAGAAAGAAAGGAAAGGAAGAGTGAGGCTGGAGAGAAATGAAACAATCACTCTTGATGGGCAAAAGGCAACTCATGCTACTTCCAGGTGAGTTGTCAAACATTCTGAACATTTCAATTCTCCTGGCTGTGAATAATGCCAGCAGTGGGATTCGGAAAGAGTCTTCAATCTAGCTATTGCTGTCACTATTTAAGGAAGCCCTGTCGTAGATCAAATCACGTCTAGACGGTGGACAACAAGCAGGAGCCATGGCTCCTAATTGGACTTTGATGGTCCCTCTCCAAATGCTACTTTTCCCTTCAGTTAGAGAGTCTGGCTTTTATATTCAGATCCAGGGTTTTTCAAAGCTCTGACAGCTCACAACTGAGAACTCCTCCACCCGGGGACACACTCTTGATCTCACGAGGAATTGCATTAATCTATAGACACTGTTCAGGACTGTTGGACCTTGACGAGCCCTGCTGTGTCAGCAGCCCCAGAAATGCCTACCAAGCTTTTTTTTTTTTTTTATGATGTCCAAAGCTTTATTCTGTGAAATGTACAAGAGTATCATTAAACTGAAGGAACATTTTCAAATAAAAACTACTGTCAGTTAAAGGGAGCCGATTCTCTGTCTAGTCTCACTTGGGAATCTACCTATCCAAAGATGGGGAAAACGAACGGGATGAAGGAAAACGATTTGTGCCAGTGACTTCACCAAACACCCAAAAGAGAAGCCAGGGAGGACGTGGAGGAAGCCAGAGCCATAGTATTTCCATTAGCTGGACACATTAGCCCTCCTAATGCCTCCTTGTTCATTTATAAAGCACTTCCTGGCCTGCTTTTGCATCTTTCAGTGGAGGTGAGATAAAATGCACATACTGTGTTTCCTGGCTTAAGCTCCATTTATAGAGCCAGATACAGTGACATGGTCTTACCGTAGACCTTTAAGTAAGCCACCAAACAAGAAATCCTTTTCTATCAGCATTTCACAGATGATCACAGTGGTGGTTTAAATGAGAACGACCCCATAGGCTCATATATTTAAATGTTTGGTCTGCAGTTAGTGGAACTGTTTGGGAAGGACTGGGAGGTACAGCGTTGCTGAAGTAGGTACAGCCTTGTTGGAGGAGAAGTGACTTTGAGGTTTTTAAAAGCTCCTAGCAGGTCCAGTGTCTCTCTAGGCCTGACTGCCTGTAGGTCAGGAAGTAAAGCTCTCAGCCCCATGCCTGCCTGCCTGCCTGCTGCCATGCTTCCTGTCATGGTGATCGTGGACTAAGCTTCTGAAACTGTTAGCAAGCCCCTGGTTAAATGCTTTCTTCTAAAGAGTTGTGTTGGTTATGGTAGAGTGGAGCCTTAGATAATCAAGGCTGAGTTGAAAGTCCTCTACGACCCTGCTCTTCCTGCTGTTTACTGGACCTCTATTTACACAAGGCCTTTCTCAAATGCTGATCATTCTCATTCGTTCTCTCTCTTCCCCAATCAAACCGTATTTCTGGACTGTTCAACCCTCAATGCATAGGTTCACCTGTACCTAGGCCCCATGGTTCCTGTGATGCTTGAATGAAATTAAATATGCATATTAGTATGGTACTGACACACTGTAGTGATCTGTAGTAAGCCATTGCTTTACAACCAGGGATTCATTTTTTAACTTTCTTACATATTGTGCAGACTGGGCTCAGCTTGGTTTGAGGTTTTGAACTGTTTTCAGCTTTGTTCTATTTATGCTGGATCCTGGGCTGAAGGAATAGCATACCCTGTTCTTTCTTTGATTGATTTGCCAGAATTAAGTCAACTTGTGCACAGGTTTCTAAAGCTTCTTCATGCCCGTGAATACTGACTGTATCACATGGGTAAACCCAACAGGAGTCGGCTGCTATCCAGACAGGGTGGAATGACAAAGCAGTATGACTCAACATTTGCTGAACGATTGCTCAGACTGCCCAGATCAATACATGTCTATGCTGCGATTACAGCGCTAGGCAGCACACCATACAGCCCAGGATTGGAAGGTCAGTCTGGTTTTGCATCAGGTGTCTGAAAGTTCAGAAGTTTCTGCTGCAACCAGGAGATGCAAGACAGTGGCGTCTCTCGTACCTCTGAGGACTAGGGTGTGGCTCTTCTCTGGAACAGAGAGATACAGCTTGGGAAGTCATTCTTGCCTTCTGAATGCCAAATTGAACTAGCTCAGCCATCAGGCAAACGGGCCAGGTTAGTCACTAGTGTCCTCACCACCCAAATGCCTGTGCAGACCACATACACCCACAGATACTAAGATCTTTTGCCTTGATGCCAAATCTCCTGTGATCAGAAGTAAATAGTACTTTTTGTGTCATCTGGAACCTGCTACCTTCCATGGAGAAATAAACTGTATGTGATTAGGTAGAGTAATTTGAAGTGGAAGGTTACCCCAGAACAGCTAATTGGTCTCATTACTTCAAAAGGTCCTTAAAAATCAGAAAAGAATTGAGAAGAGAGAAAGTGCCTCACTACTGGCATTGAAGACAGAGAAAGCGGCATCAAGCAAACCATCGGCAGCCTCCTTGAAAAAAGGCAAGGAAACTGATTCTCACCTAAAGTCGGCAAAAGGAACAGCCCCAAGGAACTATTTTGAACTTCTGACCATAAAAATAGACGTATGTGTAGTGACTACTTATAACTTCAACAGAGCCCGTACAGTCCCCAAATACCGTTCTATTTCTGTGCCTTTAGCTCCATCTTCACCTCCATTGCCTTTCCTCCACAGAAATGGCATTTCCACATATGTTCTCTCGCTTGAATGAATTTTTAGGAAGCAATGCATGCAACGGATTAGTATGCATGCATTTTAAATACACAAACTGGAATATACCCGAGCTCCTTTCTCGATTTGCTGTTCTGCACTATCCCTTTGACACACATCTATGCCCCTGTGTGCCCTTAGTCAATCACTTCCAACCACTGCGTAGGATTTCAAGATTTAACTCTTTCTACTGGATCAGTCTATTCTCCACTGAAGGGTCTGCCCCCTAATTATGCCTACCATAAACCATGGTACAGGGGCTACATACACTGAGTCCCTATGTGAATCTGCATGAGTCTCTTTCTAGTGTTTATTGTCCTAGGAGAAAAAGTATTGTCTGATGACTAAACTTAACTGGACAAAGTGCGCTCAGATACCCTCAAACCCGCAGTTGTGTGAGAATGCAACAACATACATGGCAATCAGTGGCACTGCCCAATTTTTCAAATCTTTGGTCAATCTGAACTCTAAGTATTGATACCTTTTCTTATCTTGTATTTTTATCTAATTTTTGAATTAAGGTTCTAGCGATTTCATAAAAAGGAACTAAATTGCCTTTGTTTCACTTTCTAGAAAAAAGATAGCATTAAGTTAAAGTTAAACCTCCTCTGATAATGTCTTAGAACTTACTACTCACCACTCACATAAGCTCAGTGGGATTTTTGTTGTAGTTCATTTGGTCTTTCTTTTATAATTGTTTTTTTGTTTTATTTTGTTTTGAGACAGGGTCTATGTGGCTGTTGTTTTATTTTGATGATAGTTTAGTTTTTATTTATGTCTTAAATTTTCATATTTTATGAAATGTATTTGGATTACATCCATTCATCACTACCTGCTCCAACTCCTCCTGGGGGTCCCTGCCTCCAACTCCTCCTGGGGCTCCCTGCCTCCAACTCTTCCTGGGGCTCCCTGCCTCCAGTTCCCCTTTGTGCTCCCTGTGTCCAGTTCCCCTTTGTGCTCCCTGTCTCCAACCTCTCCTGAAGCTCCCTACCTAAACTGCCTCTCTTTAGGTTCAAAGTGGTCCCTCAAAAGGCAGATCTGGTAATAAAGTCCTAAATAGAGAGACTCTGGCCAGGTAAACAGAAGGCCAAAGGTGGGTTTTCTGTTTACCAGGAGCTTTCTCCCTTAATGTTCCCTCTTCTCCCTTAATGTTCCCTCGTCAACAGAGAATTCTGCATCAACTCAAAGCCCCCCACCCCGCTGACATGTAAAATCCACTTGCTTTTCTTCCATTATGCTCTCCTCTCTGTCTGATTCCTGCTCAGTGCATGCCTTGGAAGTTTGATCCAGTTTAGTCCAGTTTGCTGGTTTCAATGTGTCCTCACTTATACCTCCCCAAACCTTGTTCTCCATCTTGTGTCTTGTTGTCATTGTTGATGGTGTTGTCATTAGTGCTGTCAATGAGCACATGGCTTTGTGGCTATCCACTGGGACTCGAGCAACCTAGCTGTCAGTAGTCAGATCTCCCATAAAGAATGACTCTCCATCCCCCAGCATCCATCTTCTGACAATATGTCTGATAGATGTAGGAACTGGGGGCTGTGTCCCCACCCACAGTGAAACTTGACTGGCTTGATCTTGTGACTTTTTGTTCAGGGCCTACTGTTTTTGAGAATTGCTTGGGTATCATTTTAATTTCTTTAATCCTATTGATCCACTGAATGGTTCTCTTTGTCCTTATGTTGTGTTTGTCATTTTAAGTTTTTCTATAATTACATGCATTCAAAGTTCTTAGTTCAACAGCTCAGGATTCATTATATTCTTACTTTAAAAATATTTGTGTTTACCACGTTCTTCTTTCATCAACCGGCGTTATTTTTTAGCATTCTTTTCAAAGAACTAAATTATATACATATTTTTCAAATTCTCTTCTATTCAGTTAGTATTTTCCTTGCTCATTTGGACTTTTTTCTGATATTCTAGAGATGAATGCTTAGCTCATTTTTAGCATTTAAAAATGATTACGGATTCATAAGAGGTGGCAAAGAAACATACAAGAATTCCCTGAGAATTGTAACTCAGCCTCCTCAACTGTTAATATGCGATGTAAAGTACACACAGGAAATTATCACTATCTCAAGCCACAGGGTTAATTCAGACCTCACCTCCACATCCTTGAACATATTCATGTTTAGTTTTATGTAATTTTAACCTGTGCAGTATCCTGTGATAAGCCCTACAATCAAGATACAGAACCACATAGCCATTAGACTCCTTCATTACTATGGTTTGAATGTTTGGGATGGCTGCAAAGCTCCAAGTGCATTAGAAAAACGTATCACTTTCAAAGGCGATTGGGTGGAGCCATTGGAATGGGTAGTGTCTTATAAAGCATCTCAAGGTGAGTTCAGCCCAGTCAGGCACAGGGAGACCCAGCACTTATTCCCTCTAGAGCAGTGTTTCTCAACCTGTGGGTTGTAACCTCTTTGGCAAACCTCTATCTCCAAAAATATTTGCATTATGATTCATAGCGGTAGCAAAATCATAGTTATGAAGTAGCAACAAAATAAATTTATGGTTGGGGGGTCACCAAAACACAAGAAACTGTCTTAAAGGATCTCAGCATTGGGAAGGTTGAGAACCACAGCTCTGGAGACTGCAGCGATAAGATGCTGCCTTGGAGCTAAGAATGAGCCCTGACCACCTGCATTATCTCCAATTGTGGAAAACTTTGAGGAATTATATTATAGCAGCAGAAACTGACTAAGGTATTTATGCTACCTGATTGAAGTCATTCCTCCCCACTCGTTCCTTCCTTCCAGATTGAAACCTCTCCCAGTCACTGATCTGTCACCTTTATATCTGTATGATTTGAAGAAAATTACAGAAGTGAACGATCATGTAATATCTTGTCTCGGAAAATCATTACTCCCTAGAGACTCATCCAAGCTGTCACATATTCTAGCAGTTTGATCCTTTTTATTGCTTAGTAGTACTCCATGATGCCGTTGCCTCACAGGTGTTATAGTTTAGTTATCCAGCCAATGAAAGGCATTCGGATAATTTCTAATTTGGGGTTACTATAGATAACACTAGTGTGGGTCCTCACATACTAGCTTCTGTGTAAACAAGATGTTTCATGTTTGTACAGTGAATGTCCAGGAGGACAGGTGTTGTGGATAACCCTGGAGCTAATTATATTTGATGCTAATTCTGTTTTGCTATGAGTGGCTGTGAACAAGGAATGAGTCAGCACTCAGGTGACTTTTCTGTAAACCTGCTTCCCACCTTAATTTGTAAAATAAAGGAGAGCTGATCATTGGGCAGATAAAAGGGAAGGTGGAGTGGAAAATGAGAGAGAGAAGGAGGAGAAAATGGAAGAGGGAGAGGATGCAGTGGAAGAGGACTACAAAGAAAAGCAGAGCAGAAGCACTTGGCCTGGAGAAACAGCAAGTTCTAAGAGGTTTCATAAGATGTGGAAGATGGTAGTATAGCGGTAGATCTGCCCCATCTAGGTACACAGCATGTAATCATACTATCTGTGTTGTGCTTTCATTGCCAGAGCATATTTGGGAGGAGATTTATTGCAACAGACAGACACTGTATTGAGAAACAAGGTTTTTGTTTTGTTTTGTTTCTTTTCATAAAATAAGCAGACTACAGCTGGCCAGAGGGCTCAGTGGCAAAGGCCACTTGCTGCCAACTGTGATCATCTCAGTTTGGCTGCCAGAACCTACACGGTGGAAGGAGAGAAGTGACTCCTGCAAGTTATCCCTTGACCTCCACGTGCACTTGCAACGGCACACACTTGGATATACGTGCAGACACACACATGCACACACACACACAAAACACCCACACATACTCACACAATTGTAATTAAAAATTCAAAAACTAAAATAAACAAATACCCAAGATTCCAGAGAGGCCTCTAGAGACCTTACATGCCTGTGGTAGTTTGAATAGAAATGGCTGCCGTGGAGAGTTGTGTTTGAATACTTGGTCCATAAGGAGTGTCACTATTAGGAAATCTTGTTGGAGTAGGTGTGGCTTTGTTGGAGGAAGTGCATCACTAGAGGGCAGCCTTTGAGGTCTCAGCCACTCAAGCCCAGGCTCAGGGGCTCACTGTCTTCCTGCTGCCTGTGGATCAAAATGTTGAACTCTCAGCTCCATCTCCAGCACCACGTCTGCCTGTACAGGGCCATACTTTCTGCCATGATGATAATGGACCAGACCTCTGAACTGTAAGCCAGCTCCATTTAAATGTTTTTCTTTATAAGAGTTGCCTGTAGTCATGGTGTTTCTTCACAGCAATAGAAATCCTCAGACCTCTACCACCAAGCAGTGCATGAGGGGTCCAGGTCCTCCATGTCCTCATTAGCATTTGACGTCATCACCACTTTTCTGTGAGCCATTCGGATGGGCACATAACTTTCGTTTCTCGAGTGGCTGGTGATGTGGAACATCTCTTGTGGTTTTGTTTTTCATTTATTTGCTCATTCCCTTTGCTATCTATATTCATAGATCATTGCCTTTAAAACTCTGTTACCTGGTAGCTTCCTTGAAAACTCTATTCCCCTGTATGTATGGCTTTGGATCTGTTCTACAAGTATAGCCATTCTCTGATCCACTATCACTATTCACTCCATGATTTCTTGTTGGCTTCCCTTTCATCTGAGTATAATTTAGCAGTGTGTGATTTAGTTGTCAAAATCATGAGATCTTATAAAGTATCTTTTGGTTATTAATTTCCAATTTATTGTACTATTGTATTATTTATTGGGGAACATGGTCTTTCTGACAAGGTTTTTTAAATTTAATTTTCTTTTACATAGGTTAATACACATTCTATTTGTGTGACAGTTCTGTGTGTGTTCAGATAATATCTCTGTTGTTTGGGTTTAGATTTCCATCTATCAAAATTACTCAACACTAACTGCTTAGCATCTTACTACGATTGAGTTTAATAATTATACTTTTCAGATCTTCAATATCTTTGAACATTTTTTACCTACTTGATATTATTCTGTTTCACTAGATTTATCTCCCAGTTCAGTCATTAACTTGATTCCACCTTACATCATAACCATAAAAAGCATCAGCCATAATTTGCAAACACCTGTCCATGTTGCTCAAAGTTTTAAGTAGTATGTGTCAGGTACACAGCTAAGCACTGTGTTCACAGCATATTAACTTACTATAACTACAAGCCACAGTGTTCTATTTTACAGGTAAAATGGCCAAAGTTTCAGAAGCACAGTGACTATGTCATACAGCTGGGAACCAGCACATCAGACATTTAAGTGCTATAATATATATATTATTATATATCATACAATATATTATAATTATATATGTATGTACACACACACACACACACATCTATAATGCTTTTAATGATGCCAGGACTGAGTTATTTTACTCATCCATGAAAAGGGGAGAGAGATGAATGATCTGAGGAGTGCTCAATTTAGGTAAAGAAATTCACCATTTTCATCATCTGCAACACATCCATTCTCTTGTTCTTTAAGTCCTATATATCCATCATCTTTTTTCATCCTCATAACATCTCATAAGGTAAGTACTGAGGTTTTGCTATCACAGATGAGCAAACAAAAGCTCAGAGTGATGCACAGTTAGGATATGAACTTGGTGGTCATAATCCAAGTCCTATGGTGCTAATCAGAACCCCGGACTAGGTCTCCCATGCTAAAATACACAATTCATACTGCACTGTCAAAGAAGTTGACTTTTTACTGCATGTTTCCTTGACCCTTTGGTTGTTCCATAGAGGTCTTGAGAGAAATCTTCCCCATCTTACCTAACTCTTTCAATTTACTGGAAGCTGGAATATAGAACATACCACCCCCTCTTTGTATTCCCCCAAATACTCAGAACATTCTCAAATGCAGTTCTTGGATTCTCCCAAGCTCAGTTCTACCCCCTTGTCATCTTCTCCATTTGCTGAGGAGCTGCATAGCCCCAGTCAGACTGCCCAGCCCTCCCCTTACTTTCAGGAAATGGGCCATCAAAGGATGTACCTCTTAATGTCTTTTACAGTATGGAGGCTGGGGCTTTTCTCATTCATCCCATGCTTTTGCCTACCGACATTTTCTCCTCCCTCTGGTTCCCCGGAGCAAGGGGAAAGAAGCATTGAGTTATGAAGATCTGAAACTGTGCTAAATGGCTTTATATTATGGTTAGGGACCTCTGGAGAAATAACAATGATATCTCTGCATCTTTTGTTCTCAGAAAAATAATGTGGCAAGAAGACACCTCTAATCCTCTATTTTAATTTGTTTTTATTGATCCTTGAGAAAATTAGGGAAACAAGTTTTCTCAGTGCAAATGTTATGATGATGCACAGGGAAGCCTTAATTATAAGGAATAATGAAGTTAGAGTTCTGAGAGCACAGGGTTAGAAAGATGGTTTAGAAAGATGGTTAGGTGAGCTGGCACCCAGGAAGGATGTGCCACTTGTCACTTGTGAAATCATGCTCTGTGAGCTCCAGGTTGTGGTGATGTGCAATCAGAGGGACATTTCATGCGCTAACTAGAAATCTCCTTCCCCTTATTGACCATGCTCCTATCGCAGTACTTTATTTGTTTGTCTTTTGCCATTTGCAGAAGTTATCCTGTTCATGTGTTTATGTGATTAGTCAGTTATGGGTTATCCTGAAAAACTGCAATACACAAAAGCAAAAACTTTGTGTATTTAGTTCTATTTTTTCCTTCAGTGTATAAAATCATAGTTGGCACATAATGGGAAGTCAAGTGTGAATGAATAAATGTATACATGGATGAATGTTTCAATAGAAGAATGGATAGATGGAGGGAGGGAGGGGTGGATAGAGGGATGTGTGGTAGATGCATAAAAAGGTGAATGGATAGTGGGTTTGTAGTTGAATGAATAACTGTGTGGATGGATGGTTAGATACTTACATGGATGGGGGATTTATTGATATATGAAATTATAATTTTTCTTTGCTCACAATCCTTTGTAATTTCCAAAAATTTATAAAGCAAAAATTACTTCTCTACTTAACAGAACAGAATTAGCCTTAATTTAGCACCATGTCTTCCTAAAACTTTTCTTTGTTTTCTTAGTGTGAGTGGTTCCACTCTTGTTGATCTCTTAGAATGGCAATTCTCAGCCTGTTGGTGGTCACATATCTAGATATTGTACATATCAGATATTTACATTAAGATTCATAACAGTAGCAAAATTATAGTTATGGAGTAGCAATGAAATAATTGTGTGGTTGTTAGTCACCACAAAATAAGGATCTGTATTAAAGAATCACAGCTAAATAAAGGATTAGACCCACCATGTTAGAGTGCTGAACCTTTCAGAGGATCCTGGGCTTATCAGTCTAGTGATCTACCTGTCTGTGTGTCTATCCTTCTTCACTAGGGGAACCTATATGGTGATGCAAAGGTCAGCTCTAGAAAACCTAATAGAAAAGAGAATCCAGGAAATAGACAGATATATTTTCTTTGCTCAGATCATCCTACTTGGATTGATAAGTCCGTGTGAGGCCCATAACAGTTACTGGGCAGGCTGGCCCCTCAACAGTGTTTTCTGAACTGCAGTATAGTTCCATCAGCAATTCCTACTCCAGGTCTTCAGCCAGGTGATTTGAAAGGGCAGCAAGGTCCAAAAGAGCCAAACATAAAATTTCTCTCCTTATTTTCTATTCCCTGTACCCACAATTTGCACCACATGGCAAGAGAATTACGAGGAAAGAACAATTCTCTGGCAATTATCAGAAGGCATCCACACCATTTCCATGTGATAGTTTTATAACTACATGCAAAGTAGTTTAGCTTTTAGTTTTGTTATGTGGGTATCATCACGCCCTTGACAAAGGCAGCCGCGTTCTAAAAACAAGTTTAACATGAGCAATTGATATACATAGAAAAACACAAGTCGTAAGTCCCCAAACCTAACACCTTAGACACCAATTTAGGCTTTCAAATTTGAATGCAAATAAATAGATTTGCTTTCAATATAGGTATAAGAATTACAGCCTACCATAACTCCAGTTTCAGGCTATCCAACACCCTCTTCTGGTCTCTGTGGGTATTTGTACCTAAATATAATTGCATATATACAAACACACATACACATAAATAGTATAAATCTCTGGAAAAATGGTAATAGCTGTTTTGATATTTTTAAATTAAAATCAACAGATGCTCCATAAAGTTGAAAATTACATATCACTGATTCAATTTTTCAGTGAAGCCAACATAGCCTTTTGCCACCCATAAGATACTACAATTGTAAAGTATTAATTCATAACATTTTTCTCTATAGACAACCATGCCACAGGTGATTGGCATATTGTTTTGCTTTCCCTCTAACAATTTTCCTTAGAAAAGTTCTTGAGTATGCCTAACATGTTCGGTATCATGTAAGAGGTAAGATGGTTGCTTCCTCCTCGTTTTTCTTTGAGGTTTGGTACAGTGTTTTCATACTCCATCATTCTTATGGTGCTTCATTTGATTTTTAAATATGTTCCTTATCAGATTAAGAAAGTTCTCTTCTAAGATTTATGAAATCCTTTTTAGTTTACTATCAATGGGTTTTTAATTTTAGCAAGTGATTCTGCTCATCTATTCAGCTTGATTCTTCTATTTGGATTGATTAATGTGGTAATTACATTAACATATTTTTCCAGTGTTAGACAGCCCTTGTATTTCCACATTGAACCTAACTTTGTCTCCATCTATTAATCTTTTCCCTTCTTAAGTTTCATTTGCTATTATACATGCGTGTTATAAATCAAAAGCAAACATCTCAGTGTCCTTCCATAAAGCAAACACTCTGGTGCAGCCAGCATGACAAACGGCACCTCTCAAGCTGCAGCACGGTGGCCCCCAGGTCCCCTAGTCACAGAAGTAACTTAAAGCCTAGCTGGCATTTCCATGCAATAGTTTACCTACTTTTGGAGTTTTTCATCCATGAAATCATAAATGTTCATTTCTTTTTGTCTATTTTCTTCATCCCCACATTTTTGTGTGTGTGAGAGAATTTAACCTACCTCCATTCTCAACAAATACAATACCATACTGTATAAACATTCCTCCATTTCTTTAGTCATTCTACTGCCAAGCACTTACAGTCATTTCAAGTTATCACCTATTAAGAATAGTGATAAGGTAAGGTACAGAGAGGTTGAATAAGGCCTCCATTATCAACCTTTGGCTTTTGCAAGCACATACTGAATATGTAGCTGCCTTTCCCCCACGTGAACACACACACATACACAAGACTCGTGCATATGCCACACACATGTGCACACACATGCAAGCACATACATACCCATATACACACACACAGGTAAGCATGTACCACACACATGCACACTTACACATGCACACAGATGTGTGCCCAGACACATGCGGAGAGGAGACAGCTGCTATGAAAATCATTTTATATAATTACATATAGTTATTAGAGGTACTGTGGATATTTCTCTTGGGAACATACCCACATGTGAAATCACTGGGTGCAGTATAGCTACACACTTACATTCATTCTCTCCGTGTTAAGAACAGACAAACTTCAGCTCTTAGGTAAAATTAAGCCTGACAACTGTTTTTGGAAGAAGAGCTTTATCAAAACAGAGTGACACCTTTGCTTTTGTTCCAGCTACCTTTCAGTCAACTTCAAATACCAGGAGGACTAAATGGCTGAGCTAGAGATTGTGCAACATGCAAAGTTTAAAAAAAAATAGTCATTATCTTGTTTTTACTCTTACAGAAATTTTACTATTTCATGATCAGATTTTGAAAGTGGTCGTTCCAGTTCACATCTTTCTACTCTGTTTTTGCCATGATGTGTGTGAAGATGTAGTGCTGAAATTCATTCTTAACTGGAAGTGGCATTTGCATGGAACTTCCTCTTGATGTTTTAGGGTTTTTTGTTTATTTATTTGTTTTTGTTTTTGTTTATCATAGGAGGTCAGAGGAAGACATCTGAGACTTATTAGACAAACTGGGGAATATTCCTGTGTTTTATAACTACAGATATTAAAAATAATTTTGAATGTTTCATTGGTTTAGATTTGCATTAACCTTCTCAGGGGAATTTTCAACTATTGATTTTTTTTAAATCACATCCATTTCATATCTCTTCTTGAGTTGATATTATCAGTTACATTTTTCAAAGCCATGATTTATTGTTTTATTTGAGTTATTGATAAATTGTTATTTCTTTTAAAAAATTATCATTTTATTTTATGTGTATGGGTGTTTTGTCTGCATGCATGTCTAGGCATCACATGCATGCCTGGTACCCAAGGAGAACAGAAGAGGGCATCAGATGTCTGGAAATGGTGTTACAGAGAGTTGTGAGCCACCATGTGGATGCTGAGAATCAAACTTAGGTCCTCTGGAAAAGCAGTCAGTGCTCTTATCTGCCACAGCTGTCTCTCTAACCCCAATAAATTATTGTTTCTAACATTTACTCATCAATAATATTTTAAGAAATTACCCCATATGCCGAAAGCTCTTGTGAATTACATATAGAAGGTGACATGAAGGTGGAAAGGTGGCGACCAGAGGAAGAAGAGTGCGCGGGAGGGACCAGGGGCACACGGTGTGGTCCAAGGGAAGGACTGGGCATTGGGAAGAACTGGGAAGAGCAAAAAACAAAAATGAATTTTGCTTGAAAAATGAAACAATTAAATTTGATTCTCAGTTAGAAAGGAAAAATAATACAGTCTATGTAGCTAAAATTTATAAACTTTACTCTTATCTATAATGAACACCTTTGGTAATGGAACAAACACAATGTGATTGAAATCTACCTGCCCCTTCCTATCGTATCTCTTTCTGTCTCCTACCTCTTGGGGATGGTGGTAGGTAGGTACTCTCTAACTATATATCTCACTACAGATCTAGTTGTATATGTTTTCAAGTGCACATTAAAGGGAAAATACATAGGTGTTCTATATCTTGAGGCTTTCACTCTAATATCACTGTTTGTGACAGTTGTGCATTTTGTATTGGCTTGCTCATTTTTACTGTCCTGTAATGTGATGCTAAATAAATACATGTAAACTCCAAGTTACTCATCAGTGCTCTTGACATAGGTGCATACTGCTGGCAAGTGTTCTAGCTTCTGCTATCAAAGGTATGTGTGCACCTCCTCATCTCCTGAGAATACAAGTACAATTTTTTTTTTTTTGGTCTAGACTGTAAACCACCAGATATTATGCTACACACATCTTCAGGGGACTGCAAATTGCTTCTCAAAGTGGGTGCAGCAAATTGCATTCTTTGAGAAGTGTTTAAGAAATGTGTGGTTTTCTAAATAATCGCTAATACTTTGAGATGTTTTAAAGCGTCTTCAAAGAGCTTGGGGCCTCACTATAGTGTCTCCAATTTTATTTCATCAATGTCTGCTCTGGCTACTTTCCTTTCCTCCTCTTCATTCAGTTCATGATTCTTTCCTTACCTTTTCAAGATGGATGATGACATCATTCAGTATTTGAATATTCTTCATTATTATAAACAATTTAAACTGTTTTCTCTGCAAGTGTGGACTTTGACAAATCCCTGGTTGGTTCATATTATTTTTACTGCCACTCAATTTTTTGGAGTTTACACATATTCTCTACAATGTGTTCACTGACCTATATATTTTGTACAAGTTCTTATATATTTCAGTTTATTTTTTAACATTCTGTTATATGTTTTTTGTTGTTGTTGTTTCTAACTTAATGTCATTGTGGCCAGAGAATGTAATGAGAGGCTAACTTGAAAGATCTCACATTTGCTTTATTAATTATTGCTTTAAAAACTGTTTATGTGTTTGGAGCATAATTCATATTCTCCAAACATTAGGTAAATCATTTTATATTTACCAACTAGATGGTTATTACTATGTTTAGTAAATATCTGAGCTTTATTTATTATCCAGCTACCTGATCTGTCAGTTAAAGTGGTCTATCTGTGAGACTCTCTAGGCCCTCTCACACACTCTGTAAATACTATCTCTTTGTTATACATAGAGTTGTTCAAGAACTCTACATTCTTGGTGTCAGCACACTGGTGGATTTCACTATCTGAAGTGTTTTCCTTCAAGACTGTATAGTTTCCTGTAAGTCACTTTATGAGGGAAGCCCACCTTCACCACAGACTAAACTATAGAACCCTTGCCCTATAACTTTCTGCAACATAACCTTCATTTATTTATTTTTTCTCAGTACTTATCAATACCTGACATATTAAATGATTTCATTATGTTTCCCATCATAGGGTATGTGCATATCATAAAGGCAGGAATTCTGATGTATACTCTGCTATCTTCTCAACTCCTAGAAGTTTGTCTGAGGCAAAACTGAGAGGAAACATTTATTCAATGAAGGAAAAGAAATTTACATGCCATATTGTTGTGTGCATTTAGGTTTAAATTTGTTGCAATTCTCAGAATAATTAGACCTTTTATGAATGAAAGCAAAGCAAATAGAATCCTATATTAATAAAACGATAATGTATGATTATAATTTCTGTACATTTTCTGTTAACATTATGTCAGCTTTTGATTATTAGTGTATTCATGACATATTTTGCCACTCTTGGTTTCAAAAATTCCCCATATTCTTTTACAGATGTGTCTCTTTGAAGTATGTACCATTTGGTTGTATGATGCTTTCTAATTAATCTAATAATTTTATGTTTGAAGAGTTATATTTTTGTACAGTTCTTCAGAGTACAGGTGAATTAGGAATTATTTGTACAATTGATCCAATAGCATCTTGCTTTTTAATGCATTTTCTTTCCCTATTGACATTTTTGAATCTGAGTTTGAATCCTATCTATAATGAGATGGGAATTAATGTATACCCTTTTGAACTTCATAACACTGTACCAGACTCTTCAAACTTATATGGATTAAATATTCAAAAATTTTTACAAATGGACTCATTCAAAAGGCAACCACTCAACATATCCTATGTTCTGGGAATCTGAATGCCCAAAACATAGTATTTCACAGAATACAAACACCCACTTTTTTGCACCAAGGAAATCACTTTCAAGTTTGTATTTAAGAGGATTTATCTCTTTCTTTTTCCTAACTTTAACCCAAACAAACCACTCACCAAAGCCAGTGTTCTGCATCTCAAGGTGTTCTTCCATTCCATAAATATGCCTGACACAGTCATGACTTTATTATTTAAATAGATTCGTGGAACCTTCCACTCTTCAGCTCTTTGTTGAGATGACAGATTTTTAGGGTCAGAGAAGGAGAGTGACTCTGACATGAGCAACCGGAACCATTGTTTTAAATGTGTAAATTAATACTTCTCTGAATAGCAAGGAGAAGTAGCTAGTCCTTCCTGCTTAGTCTCTGAAGGACACAGGTTATTCACAGTCATCACAGTCACCAATGACACTGGAAAACAAAAAAGAAGCAAAAGGTATCTTTGTCCTCTCCTTTGCAACTTGATTAATGAATAGCTTTCTTTATTCATCATGTTCTTTAAAGCTTAATTAAAAATTAAGCCAGAGCAAGCATTTGAAAGCTTCTTTACCCATGGATTCTATCTTTGGTGGCCACAAAGTCACTTCTAGGCAGAATGATACAAAGCCATTGGCCCAGCAGTAGTAGGTTATGTATATCCCAACCAATGCTGGGAGATGGGAGAAAGTGAAAGAATATTTATATGGTCTCTTTTTATTTACATATTCATCTTTTTAAATATTTCCCTTGGCTGTGATTCTTAGATACACAAAATATATATACAACACATTTTTACTTTTACTAGCAAGTATATGTATATATGGGGAAATAATACTTTTTGCTTAGGAAAGTATTATTGATGTGATTTACAAGTATAGTCAAAAAGGCTAGTGGTTTATGGCACAGATTTAGAAACCTGGTGGTGCACTTGCTCTGGTATATGAACCCAGCCCTAAGGACTTTTCATACAATCCCAGGTCATATTGTGGCCTTCTATATTGATCTGAATGTATGATACCCTACACCATTCAGTTGAATCTAATTCTTAGCATCTTTTCTCATATATTTTCTTCTTTTTGTCATATTTACACTCCAGATTATTGATAAGTTATTTCTTTGCCAGTAAAATTAACCAACTAAAGCCAGATTAATGTGTGTGTGTGTGTGTGTGTGTGTGTGTGTGTGTGTAGGTTTATTTGGAAGATGCTCTTATGAGGGTGAGTACACTGTCCCCAAGGAAAGAGGCCAAGGAAATCACCTTGGGAAGGAAAGGGGGATGGCAAGAAGAAGAGAAAGCATACTTGCAGAGAGAAGGAAATGGGGGAGGGGTAGAAGAAGACAAGAGACCAAAATGTTTGGATTATGTAAGGAAGGTCCTCTTTGTTTTGTTTTGTTTTGTTTTGTTTTGTTTTGTTTTTCAAGACAGGGTTTCTCTGTATGGCCCTGGCTGTCCTGGAACTCACTCTGTAGATCAGGCTGGCCTAGAACTGAACTCAGAAATCTGCCTGCCTCTACCTCCCTAGTGCTGGGATTAAAGGCGTGTGCCACCACTGCCTGGCAAGGAAGGCCCTCTTGGGTAAGAGCAGCCCAACCCCTGGGCTGAAAAGTTTGAGGTTGGGCTTGGGGAATACCAAGTAGGGACTGAGGGATGCTGGGAGAATCTGGAGGAAAGATCTGCTTTGGTCTGTAAAATATGCCCCTCAGCCCCTAGTCCCTGGGTCTGAAACCTAATAGTTATCCCCTCTTCAACCAGATTCATCTCTCATAACATTTTCCTCCACTGAGGTAATGAACAGTGCTCCATAGTATCTTGTATAATCCCTGAAAATATCTTCCCTGGTTTGAGAAAAAAGGGAAGATACTGTTTGATGCCAAAGTTTCTGAGAGGCCAGGGACTCCATGGATCAACGGTATAATTTCCATTACACACAGGGAAGAAAGAAGAGTGGGAGCAGCTGCCATGAGTTAGTGTAAGGTTACAGAATAAACTGATACATTTTATTCTGACCTTGAGCTCCAGGGACCTATGCTTTCTCCTGCTGGGGTCCTCAGAGCCCATGCAAAGCATCTCACAAGGTTCCATCTGCATCCCTTATTTGAACTTCACAGGGTGAACACCGTATCCATGATGCCAGAGGCTAACCCAAGTGCTATTTAAAAAGCCTAGGGCATTAGAAAGAGTAAGGTCTTTGAAAACAGAGAGAACGGCCAAATATCCAGATCCCGAGGTCTGCATGAGTTGCTCAGGCTTGGCCAGGTACAGTACAGGCAAGGTTATGCTCCGCTAAAAGCACGCCCTTGCATCTGTAGTCCCCAACAGCAAGTGTGACATGTCCACAGGCAGGTTCAAATACAGCTCTACCAATCCTAATTACACGAGACTCAAGCTGATCAAACAGATTGCAGAGAAAATGGTGATACGCGAACTAGCCCCCGCGGCTCTCACTCTGTAAGACGTGTGTCAATTATACTCTCATTGGTACATCTGACCCAAGATGACAGAGGGGCTGAGCCATCTGGGAAAGGAACCACAGTATTCCAAATGTGTGATTACCTCACTAAAATACTTATCATTTCGGAGCCTACAGCTTCTATGTAAAGGCAGGTCAGGGAGAAGGATAAAATAGAAAAAAATTAGACCATATGTCTTAATGCATGAAGAATCCAGCATGAGACTTGGCCAACAACTGAGGCTTGACAAACATGATCCCCACTGAATGCATTGGGTTCCTGCCCCTGCAGACAGGAGAATAGAAATCAGTAAGAGAATGCCAGGGGCCTGGTTTTCTACTAAGAAGACAATGAAAATGAGTTGGAACAGTAGCCAGAGGGCAGGAGTCCAGGGTTGGCAGCCAGGTCCAGGGATCACATAGAATTTCATTACTCTCCCCCCCCTCCTTTTTTTTCATAAAATAGCTAACTCCTCGCTAGAAAACCAGGTTGAATAGGAAGTTCACAAAGGGATCATCTAGGCAGCCAGATCTGTCTGAGGTTGATCAGTCGTGGGCATCTTGATGTGGGCTGGCACTTTCATTAGCATATTTAATCATGCTTTTATCTTGAATCATCAAATGGCTTAATAGTGTGCATTGTATTCCCAGGCTTGAAATAACAATGGCTGTGTGGCTGTATGATAGATGTTTTTAATAAAATCAATAATTACCCTCTGTGTGTTTGTGTGTGTGTGTGTGTTTTATAATCTTCCCATTTCCTTTTAATTGTGGCTTTTTTAGGTATGAGAAAGTAAGAAAAGAAAACCAAGACTAAGGTAGAATTCTCAAAATACCAGGTTGTTTTTTTTTTTTTTTTTTTGGTCAGATTTTGCTTTAGGAACATCTGCCAAATAGAAAGGTGGGTCCTAAAGTGTGATCCTAGTGAAAACTTCCTGTAAGAACATTATCAGAGGCGGAGATAAAGAGGGCTGGCCTCACAGTCACAGTCACGCCAAACTGGGCTTGAACTCAAGCTGTGTGAGAAGGCTGGCAACAGAGTTCTTGAGCTGAATGTCTAATTTGCAAAATGGCCCAGCAGGATCCTTCATGAATCTGAAGAACAGAAACACACTTATAAGGTAATTTCACCTACCAGCCATTCCTGGGCACCAGGAACCATTGTAAGTGATTTTACAAGTAGATATTAACTCATTTACTCTTCCATGGCAATTAACTATGTTAGGTACTTTGAATGTCTCCAGCTGATGCTAAGGAAAGTATGGAATAGAGAAGGAGAGATTAAGCAACCTGGATATCATTCCAACAGATACTATGTGGCAGAGTTGGAGTCGGAACCCAAAGCAGCTGCCTAGAACACTGTGTGTGCCAAGCCCCTCCACACAGGTGTGTTGTTGCTTTGCTTATTGGTCCCACGAGCCCATTTCTACTTAATAGACCAGTCTGGTGCATGTTTTATGCCTGTCCCTTACACATGTCCTTTTACTTAATTTGTTTCTAGTCAAACTGCCTTGTGTGGGTGCTGTTCCACGCATCCATTTCTCAATGTCTGGGAAGATCTGCCCCTTAATTACGTTCATGGTATGTCACTCTGGCAAATAGTTTGGGCTTAAACAAAAAATAACTCAGATTTTCTCTAATTATGTTGTTGAAACAAAATCATTCTGAACCTAAGTTCATCTCTTTGTAAAATGAGAGAATCTGTTAGACCTACCATTTCAACAAATTGAAGTGATAGGGAAAAAAAAAATACTACGATCTTCTGTTCTGAAAATATGGCTTCAGTACCCACATAGAGGAGTTTCTCACATAATCAGTGCTGGACACAGCATGGCTTTCAACTACTCCATCCTGGGTGGAAGATTCTGGAATCACAATCAATTCTGGCATACTATCCTGGGTTCTCTGGTCTTAGACACGGAGAGAATACGGTTATCTAGATGTGTTATACTATTTTCTGAATTTTCTCTATAATAGAGGGCTATCTTTAAAAACAGATCAAGCATTCGGGAATGTGAATATACATAGGAGTTTGCTGAGCATGGATCAAGGAGAAAGAAGGTGTATTTCTCATTTTATTTTATTATGCACAAGAAACAGACATAAAAAGAACCTGAAAGGAATAGGGTCAAATCATCTAGCTATGGTAGGCAAATAGGAGGAGTAGCAAGAGCCTATATTGTTTTGAGTGCCTCTATGGCCTCTTTGGCCAACAGCTCATGGGATATATCCTACCTGTGGCACTAATGACATTAATAACTCAAGTTTTCTAGGAATGGCTTTGAGACCTGCCCCTAAGTAGAAAATCCATGCAAGGAACTATATACCTAGTCAAAAATCCTTGGCAGGGAAGTCATAACCTGGAGAGAGAGAGAGAGAGAGAGAGAGAGAGAGAGAGAGAGAGAGAGAGAGAGAGAGATTGAAGGATATTGTTACCTAAATTGACATAGCATCAAACTATCTTCTAAATATTTGTGTTTATGCCCACAGACAAATGTACTCTCAGCCTTAATCAGAGAAGCCCCTCTTCCACATTATGGGTGAGAGCAGAGAAGCTCATGTCTGTTCAAAGGTGCTAAGATGTAGTGACAGATGACTGTGCAGTCCTAAGTAAGGCATTTACTTATACCATTTCTACTAAGGTACAAGCAACATGACAGAAGAGGGACAGAAGGAGTCTAAGAGTCATAAATAGGGGGAAGCTGCAAAATGTCACCTTCTAGACATAAGGCAGTGCAACCATGAACTCACAGCAGATGAAGGTACCCATGCTGGGGATCTACAGAGTTGGCCTGTCAATAGTAATGCATGAATGAAAGTGGTGAGCTTCACACCTTACTGCTAAGCTATTGCTACTGATAGATTCAAGGATAGAGTGGCCTTCAGTTGTGTAACCGCTAGTGACCCCATCAGGCTCCAGTAGATAGTTCTGATTCATTGGTCACAAAATGGCTCTGGACCTTGAGCATGGGGCTTCATGAAGTACAGGAAAGAACTCTACCTACCAGACTATATTCCCAGTCCTGTGATCTCTAATCTTAAGAGAACAGTGTGTGTGTGTGTGTGTGTGTCCTCAAAGTGTGTGTATGTATGTATGTATGTATGTATGCATACACACACACACACACACACACACACACACACACATATATATGTTGTATTTGAACATGAAAAGCAAAATATGAAGGCACAAGGGCTATGTGGGACAAAGCTCTATTCCAGTCCTTGTTCAAATTTGATCTCCCTGTTCTGTTTTTCTCAGTGGGGTCAACAACAAAAATATAGCTTAAGTGAAACTGTCTAAAGATATTCTGTACTTGAAGGTAAGTATGCCTATTTTTAAGTTCTATAAAATAATCTTTATTTTTGCTTGGGTGCAGTTCTGTGAATTATAATAAATGGGCACATTTCATGTGACTGCCACTATGATCAGGATAAAACATAACCACAACATTTTATAAGCTCTATACACAGTCACAGAGTCTCCTGATCCAAAGCATTGTAAATCTAACATGCTTCATTTTGCCATTAACTAGCCAAAGCCTACATCTCTTGGTTACGCATGGAGCAGTTAGAAGCATGTGAGTATGTTTTGTTGTGATCTTGATGGCTCCTTCTGTTCCCCTCCTTCTCTTCCTTTTCCTCCTCCTCTTCCTCTTCTTCCTCCTCTTCATCTTTTCAATATAAAATACTCAGAAGTTGGATTCTTAGGCTTTGTGGTTCTACCTGTTGAATTTATTAAGACCCATATGCTCCTTGAGAGTTTAAAACACAGCTGAAGGTTGACTGTACACCCTGCTCTATGGTTTTGCTTTGTAAAACCAGCAAGTATCCCACAGCTCACTTGGCATCTATCACTGTTGGATGCACCTCATTCTTTCTGTGAGGTTACTTGTAGTTACTATGGAGATTTCCATATGTTCTGCATAGGTTTTCTTCATGTTCTCTAAATACAATCATTGTGTCAGGTACTCCATTACCTCCTTGAAAAGGCCATATTATATTTTGAATTTTTGTAATTTCACTAAATTCTGGGTGCTTTTTCTCACCTTTGCTTTATTCTGTTGAACAATAATTTCTTGAGTTAGATTCTTAAGTAATCCTCCAGTTGATATGCATTATACCTATTGCCACTTTCTAGGTATTGTACAACTGTGGTATTGATTTTCTCTGTCATTTGAAAATTAGGCTTTTTGCCAGGAAGTGGTGGCGCACATCTTTAATCCCAATACTCAGAAGAGGCAAGTGGATCTCAGAGTTTGAGGCCAGCCTGGTCTAACAGAGTGAGCTCCAGGAAAGCCAGAACTACATAAAGAAACACTGTCTCAAAAAAAAAAAAAAAAAAAAAAAAAGGTTATGCTTTCATATTAGTATGATTTTTAAATGTCCATTTGCTAGCACAAATAGAATATACAGAATATTCAGAATGGTGGAAATAGCTTGCATAATTAACAGTTTATGAAAACTACTGCCGGTATCTTCCAAGTGCAGGCACTGCCTTCCCCTAGTCCATATTTTCTTCCATTCCTATAGGCAGAGACTACTTTTACATTTTGTATTTGTCATCCAGTACATTTACACAGGAAGAAGGCAGAGCTGTTTTCACCCTTGTTTTATAGGAATCCTGGTGAATGCTTTTCCATGTTAATGTACAGTTTTCTCTCTGCAGTGTTTGGAACCCATCCATTTTGATTGCCCCCTCCCCATTTTCACTACTATGTAGTATCCTACTGAGTATAACTACCACAAGTTATTTATCTACTTTACTCCTGATGAGCCATCTGGACTGTTTCCAATGTTTTGCTGGCACACACAATAATCTAAAAATATTCATATACATAACCCATGATATATACAAATGAGAATTGATCTGGTTAGCTGCTTCAGAATGGAACATCCAGCATGCAAGATATATGTCTGTCTTTAGCCTTATTATGAAGTGCTTAGTTTTACGTGCAGTGGTTTTACAATTTACACATCTCTTACACCCTATTACTCCACATCCTTAATCACGTTCCACTGTGTCAAACTACTAATATTTTACAGGTAAAATGTGAAACCACATCATGAAGTATTTAATATCTATTCCAGACAGTATTATGTTCGTTCACAGATCCTTGTAATCATCCACACTTTATCAAATGTCTTTTCTTTCTAAATGCCTTTTCAAAATTGACTCACAAAAATATGATTTATCCTAGACACCTATTAGTTATTGGATTTGTATATAGCAAATGTTTCCAATCATCATAAAGCTCATCTTTTTTTCAAAAAAATTGGGGTTCCTATTGATGAACAAAAATTTAGGGGTATAGTAAAATTGAATTTATCTGCATTACCATTTGCATAATTGTTTTTAATTGGTCTATATTCATTACATGTAGTGATATATTTCATAAAGCTATTTTGATCTAAGACTATTGTACGTTTTGGCCATGGTCTCTCTGTATAATCTCCTTCCTCCTCCTAAGTCTCTTTCCTTTTCACAGACAGCTTGGCTTCTAATAAATATAAATAATAAAGTAAATATAAATGTAGCTATAGGTATAAATACAAATGTAAATATAAATATGTTTCCTATTAATTGCCAACCTGGTGACAAGACCTAGAGTTACCTAGGAGATAAATACCATGTCATCTCTAGGAAGATGTTTAAACATGAGGTTAACTGAGGCAGGAAGACCCATCCTTACTGTAGACAGCATCATTCCACAGGATCCTGTCCTAATTAAAAAGACAAAAATGAGCCAAACCCCAGCATTCATCCCTCTCTGCTTCCTGATTATAAATGCCATGTAACTCACATTCCCTGCCTCAAGCTCTTGTCACCATGCCTTCTTCGCCATGGTGAACTGACTGGACCTCTGTGAGCCCTAAGTAACTCTCCCTATAGTTGTTTTTGTCAGATATTTTATTCCAGCCACTAGACATGCAACTAATATGTGTGTGTTTATATGCGTATGTGTGTGTGTGCACATGCATGTGCACACGTGTGCTCAATGTTTAAGAAATTTGTCTCTACTCCATTGTCAAAATATTTTCTCCATATTAAAAAAAAAATGTGAACCTCTTCCCTTTGTACATGAGTCAGTTCATTGAAAAATCAATCCTCTGTGTGATAAGTGACCAGAACCCTTATAATCTTTTTCCCTGTGGACAGTCAGTGACTCTACAGCTATGTAGATTTATTACATTAGCAGTTCACTGGACAGCTTGGTGGATATGTGTACAGATTTGATTTTCATTGCTGTTTTCTTGTCAAACCTTACAATAAAATCGTGCTCTTGCTCTCTGTAACCTATGGTGTATGTTTATTAGTAAAGGAGCAAGCTCTCACTCCTGGTGCAATTTCATCTTGTGACTTAGCTAACTTTGTCCTGCTGGTAGTGAATACAGGGTCTGATTGCTCAGCTCGCACAGCCTCCTCTGCACCAATGAAGGAAGCCACTTGCCAAGTTCCATGAAGATTTTGTTTTGTTTCTTTACTTTAAGTACCTCTGGATCTACAGATTCATTTAGGAAGAACTGACATCTAAAACAAATCAAGTCTTTTTATCCAATATTAAATCTATTTATTGAAATGTGTTTAATGCCTTCCAATATAACTTCATAAACGTCTTCCCATGAATCATGCATCTGTGCTTTTATAAACCAACATGAAATGATACTTTGTTTGTATAATGATTATCATTTTAATACCTTTTCTGTTTGCAGCTGGAGCATAAAAATGCAATTGACTTTCCTAATAATCTTTTTATTGAATGCAGTGCGCGCAAATGCGCAGAAGTCATACGTGTAACGTTTAATGGAGTTTCAAAGGGTGAAAAGTCATGTCAGAAGCATGGGATGCAGGCTACAATATCACCCTGAGGAGACCCATCCATGACAGGGGATACACCCCTGCTGAGGATGACAGTCACCATGGAGAGATGAACACTACGATGCTGACCCCTCTGACCCCTCTGATGATGCGTTCTTTTGAGTCTTTCGTACTTACAGAATTACACAGAATGTATCCTTGTCTGTCTGTTTTTTTGCTGACCTCGGACCTTTTGTGAGGAAGATCCTTGCATTTGCTCTGTTCACTCCCCTTGCTCTGTAGATGTCTGCTATGCTCCTCTTTAGCAGACTCTGCCATATTGTTTTGGTTCACTAAAGTCAGCCAATTCTTAATTCCAATCTTAATTCTCTTGTACAGAACAGAACTCACAGTAGAACCCAGTACAACCTGTGCATGTTACTTGAATATTTCCTACGCAAACCTTGCAAGTTTCATTCCCACTTGAATATTTTACTTGAACAAATAAGCTAGCCTATTGACAATCCACACAGACACTAAGGTTGCAGCATAGATGACTGAGCTATCACAAGTTTTTGCTAATAAATTTGATTTATGAATATTCACAAGAGAAATAAATTTCATCTTCCTTTTAAATGTTGGCTTTATCTACTTTTGACATAGATTTTATTTTGAAGTATATGGACTATGGAAAGTTCCCATTATTTCTCTTCTCTGTAAGATTTTATGTAAGACCACAATACTCGATACCTCAAGTGTTTGGTAAAGCATACCTATTGGACTATTTGAAGCTAATAACATGAGAGGAAATATTTGATAATTGTTGATCATATGATACTTTTTAAGGATAATATGACTTTTCATACATTATCTTGGTTTATTTTTATGTATTGCGTATGTATGTGTGTTTATCTTTTTGCTATTTCTGATTTTTTTCTTTGTGTGTGTGTGCGTGTGTGTGTGTGTGTGTGTGTGTGTGTGTGTGTGTGTGTTTAGGTTTGGTTTTGAGACATGGTCATACTATACAGGCCAGGCTTTCCGAGAATTCACTGTGTAGCCTAGGCTAACTTCAAATTCACAATCCTCCCCCTTGTACCCCGGTAGGGATTACATGTATGCGCCACCATGTTGTATTAGTAACTTTTGTCTTGATGTGACCTACTCTCCCACCTCAAAAAAAAAAAAAAAAGAGGGACTTGTCTGGATGTTTCAGGGAGTTCAGGCCATAACTGCTTGACTGTGCTTGAGCAGTATGTCATCATGGCAGAACTATATTACAGAGGGTGGCCATTCACATTACAAAGGGAATCAAGTAATAAGAGGAAATATTCTGAGATAAGAGTCTCTCAAGGACCCACCCTCAGTTACACACTTCCAGTCATACCAGACATCCCAAAGACTCCATCATCTTCCAAAACAGCAGCGTCAGCTGGGGCCCACTCATCCAGAACATGAGCCCATGGGAGGCATTTTATTTAATCTGGGGATTCAGGCAGTTTCTGTATTAGGTCTAATATGGTCATTTCACATTCTTTCTCATTACAATTAGCCCAGATGCTAGAGTATTACTCTTTATAGCATGGATGCGGGTGGCATACAGTTTCCTTGTATTACCATTTTTTTTTTCACCACTCGTGATAGAGAGATCAGTTATTGAAGCTTTGATTCTAAGACTTGTATTTTTCCATTTCTATTGTATATTTTATTGCATCTTATTAATTTCTGCAACTGATTCTTCCCCTTTACAATCTTTGACATGAAACAATAATCCTTTAATTTTTAACTCTAAGTTATGGCTAGCATAAACATTTTCAAAAATTTTTGTTCAAATTTATTCCTAAGTTCTGACTTAACTATACTTCATATACTCCAGTATGTATTTTTATTAACATAAAATTCTAAATATCTCTGTTTTCATTGGAAGCTGTTCTCCAGCCTCTGAACAATGTACAAGATATGAGATCTGCATTACAATCATTGTAAGATTACCTTTTAATTGATTTTTATGCCAATTATTTTATAATAAAATAATACCTATGTGTTACACATGAAATGTGTTGAGAATTAAGCATGACTAATATTTGCTCAATTTCCATACATTTTCCTTTGTGGTTTGAAAAATCTGAAGTCTACAGATATACTCCACTACTTTTGATTTATTTGTTCAAAATCAACTCTAATGGTGTCATGTTTTGGGGTGAAAATCCCAAGTACTAAAAAAGATTGCATCAGCACTAGCATGAGGATTATGCATCTGTTTTGTTTCCCTTGCTCCAGCATTTGCCTTGAACTTCTACTAGTGACCTACTGGCTTGAGAACTACCTGTTTTTGATGATTGAATATATGTTTGAAAATATAACCCTTCTATTGCACTTCCCTGCCATCCGTTTTTAAATTACAGTTTGGCAACCATTGAAAATTTCAGATTCATCCTAGAGCCATTTTATACCCACCCTCTCTCTCTCTCTCTCTCTCTCTCTCTCGCTCTCGCTCTCGCTCTCGCTTTCACTGTGTGTGTGTGTGTGTGTGTGTGTATTTGTGATTCTGATGTGTGTCTTTGTGATCTTCATTTCATGTATTTATATTAATTATTTGCTAATTTCATACATTTTATTTTGATTTCTTTCTTTCTCTTTGTCTCTTATATTTTGATTTCTCTCTCTCTCTCTTTCTCTCTCTCTCTCTCTCTCTCTCTCTCTCTCTCTCACACACACACACACACACACACACACACACACACTCACACACACCTGTATATATATACCCCTCTCACCAACCCACACCTACTGTTTCATACCAAATCCAACTTTGCTTTATCATTTATTAAAAATTCCTGTACAAGTTGTGCTTCTCATGTACTCTTGGATATGTGGCATCCTGTAGAGCATGGTTAATCCATTAGCCATTAACCAACATAAAGAATGTTCATAGCAGCCTTATTTATAATAGACAGAAGCTGGAAAGAACCCAGATGCCCCTCAACAGAGGAATGTATACAGAAAATGTACACTGACACATTGGAGTACTAATCAGCTATTAAAAACAATGAGTTCATTTAATTCTTATGCCAATGCATGGAACTAGAAAATATCATCCTGAGTGAGGTAACCCAATCACAAAAGAGCATACATAGTATGCACTTACTGATAAGTGGATATTAGCCCCAAAACTCGGAATACCCAAGATACAATTCACAGACCTCATGAAGCTCAAGAAGAAGGAAGACCAAAGTGTGGGTACTTCAGTCCTTCTTAGAAGTGGGAACAAAATACTCATGGGAGAAAATGCAGAGACAAAGTGTAGAGCAGAGGCTGAAGGAAAGGCCATCCAGAGACTACCCCACCTGGGGATCCATCTCATATACAGTCACCAAACCCAGACACTATCACGGATTCCAAGAAATACCTGCTGACAGGAGCTTGATATAGCTGTGTTCTGAGAGGCTCTGCCAGAGCCTAACAAATACAGAAGCGGATGCTCACAGCCAACCATTGGGGTCCCTAATGGAGGAGTTAGAGAGAGGACTGAAGGAGCTGAAGGGGTTTGTAATCTCATAGAAAGAACAACAATATCAACCAACCAACGCCCCAGAGCTCCCACAGACTAAACCACCATCCAAAGAGTACACATGGAGGGACCCATGGCTCCATTCACATACGTAGCAGAGAAGGGCCTTGTGAGGCATCAGTTGGAGGGGAGGACCTTGGTCCTGAGAAGGCTCAATGTCCCAGTGTAGGAGAATGCTTGGAAGTGGGAGTGGGTAGGTGGGTGAGAGAACGCCTTCATAGCACCAGGGGGAGGTGGGATGGGATAGGGGACTTCTGGGGGCAGAGACCAGGAAAGAGGATAACATTTGAAATGTAAATAAAGAAAATATCCAATAAAAACAATTTAAAAAAAGGAAATGAACTGTCTTCTTAACAACTATCAACAACTACCAAAAGCTTTTTTTTTTGGCAATAAGTGGGGCTTCATGCTTATCTCTCCTTTCATATTGGGATTTTTTTTGGCTTGATCTTGCACAAGTCTTTGTACACTGTCCCAACCATTATGAGTTCACATGTGCAACTGTCCTATTGTATCCAGAACACTGTCGTGCTATAGTAACTGCTACCTCTCGTCTAACAATAACCCTTTACTGTGATGATCTGTGAGCCCTAGGAGGAGGAGATTATGGTGTAGGTGCCTCAGATAGGACCAACCACACAGCAGTCCCTTATTCTTCACACTGCTGACCAGCTATGGCTCCCTGCTCATCACCATTCAATGCAAAATGGAGCTTCCCTGATGAAGTCTGAGATATTCATAAAACTATGATGCTTTCAGAGGAAGGTGGTGGTGGTGGTTGTTGAATAATGAAACAAAAGAGGTTAAACGGGGTTGGGGATGAGAGGGCAACGTAGGGGGTTACTGAAAGGTAAAGTAATAACAGCCTGGTAGTGAAATACTCACTCAAATATCATGGGAGTTACCAACCAGTTTCTGAATGAATTTAAATCTCACTCCACAAGATGGAACCCATACTGGCTAGGTCCAATGATCAGTGACTAAACAGATCAGAGCTTCCTGTTCTAAGAGGTAGGGGTAGAATTAATGCTGATATTGATACTATGGAAAAGGTACATAGTATTGAACTGTCTCCTAATGATTTTGTTCATTTTGTAATGATAATGTAGTTTAGAATTATTTCCTTGAGTTAGCCATAGCATTTTATTTTTCTGAGAAATCCTATTTTACCCAAAGTTTCAAATATATTAGAATGCAATTAGCAAATCTATTCTCTCATATTTTAAATTTTGCTATATCTATGCAGTATCTTTGGGTTCACTAAACAGTATGTGTTTGTTTGCAAGTGAATGCATATGCGAGAAACAGAGAGACAAAGAGACAGAGAGAGAGACAGGAGTCAGAGAGACATAAAGAGAGGCAAAGAGACAGAGAGACACACAGAGACAAAAAAGAAGAGAGACAGAGGCAGAGACACAAAGAGATATAAAAAGACAGAGACAGAAAGAGACAGAAAGCCAGCGACAGAGACACAGAGACAGAGAGACAGACAGACAATGATTGAAAATTTTCTCACTTTTGAGCTTGCTGTAACTTTTGGAACTTTTGCCTGTTTTATTAATTTTAAAATTTATGTTCATTATTTTTATTTTTAATTTTAATTCAAAGGACACTTCCCTACCTCATGTGTGGCTTAGAGAGGGAACTTACAGATATTCTAGCCTTAAAAAAACAGAATTAAAGATGTAGAATCCCACTTTGCTATATCTTGCATGTTTTAATTTACATATTTTATTGCACTTTCTATTAAGTTTTTACTTGGAATGAAATACAGATTTGCGTGCATCTCTAGGAAATACTACAGAAGTATCCAATATATGCTTATCAAATTTGCCTACTGAAGTATCTTGAAAAGCTGTTGTGTGATTCCATAAAAAAAGTTATGAGCATTGATACAGTCAAGATGCAGGAGTTTGGCTTCATGACAAGGATCCCACAGGCTGCCTGCTAAATCTGTACCTACCTCCCTCCAACCCACACTCCCTATCCCCTTTATAACATTGGAAGCTACTAATTTGTTGTGACCAAAATTTCATTTCAAGAATTTTGTAGAAATGAAATTATATAGTATATAGTATTTTATCAATAACTAGTTTAAACTCAGCCTAATTTTATGGAGGTTCACCCAAGTTATTGTATATATTTATTTTGATTACTGTTGAGTAGTGTTAAATAATACACAGTAGCATAATTCATCTGGCCATTTGCGTACTGGCTGATATCAGAGATATTTATAGTTTGGGGCTGTTATGTAAAGCTTCAACGAATATTTACATGAGAGTTTCTATATGAAACCTTGCCAGAGAAATAAAAGTGTACCTAAATGATTACAGTAGATTTTAATATACTAGAGAACTATATCTTTTTTTTGTTTGTTTGTTTGTTTGTTTTTTGAGACAGGGTTTCTCTGTGTAGCCTTGGCTGTCCTGGAACTCACTCTGTAGACCAGGCTGGCCTCGAACTCAGAAATCTGCTTTCCTCTGCCTCCCGAGTGCTGGGATTAAAGGCGTGCACCACCACGCTCAGCTAGAGAACTATATCTAATTATAATTTCATTTGTAATATATAAATAGAGGTTATATTAAACTTAAACATTTATATTGGGTTATATAGATTTGGGTTTTTCTTTCACTTTTTTCTATTTCTGTCTAGTAACTACAGATGATAAGGAAATAAATATTGTTATATTTATTCATGTTTTAAAATTAGTTGATTCAATATGTGTTTAAGAAGACTATATATTTTAATTTTCAAATGTCATATTTTATTTTCTGTTAGACCTTATTAATTTTTTCTTATTAAAATTTCATATCTTCATTAATAGTTACCATGATCTCTTTGACAATGACTAAGGTATGTGACAGCTTTAAATATGTCACTTCAAATTTTCATTTCTAGAATAATCAGGTTTAATCTCGCATGTTCTAACCCGCATAACACAGTACATACAAGTTTAGAATTATATCTTCCCAGTGAACTTGGCCTTTTGTCTTAATGTGGTACCAGGCTTTTTTTCTTAATAATTATCTTGCCTTAAGGTCTTTTTTGTCTCATATTATCATAACCATAGCAGCTCACTTTGGGGGCAGGTTGTGCCCATAATATTCTATTCTATACATAAAAATGTATTATGATTTCTTCACATCTAGTCTCTTTATATCCTTATGTCTGGAATGTGTCTATTTAAAAGCATGCAACAGAAGCAAACAAATACATTTATTGTAAAATACAGGAAAAATAGAGAAGATAAAATAGAAAAAAATAGAGAGCTTAGAAAATGCCCGTAGAGCATACTAACACTCAAGACAACAAATACAATTCACTGGTTTCTCTGGGAGCAAGGCAATCAGAGTCCTTAGTTCCTTTCAATGTAATCACAATCCTGCCTTTTATGAAAAATATTTCTAGCTTTTATTTATAGTTTTATCTTCAAAATGCACATCCCAGAATGCCACAGTAGAGTTGTTTCTGTTGTGCTTTGTGTGCATGTTTTTAAAGATAATGCCTTCAGACTCCTTTGGTCGGCTTCCTCTCTATCCCCCTATGTTCCTTTTTTATCTCAAAACACTAGATCATTGAGTCTACTCTCTTGTTATGGTTTCCTTTTGCATTTCTTTTCTCTACCCTGAGAACAAATACCTCTGTAAGAAGGTTTCATTCCTTCTATGAGAGATTACTATTTAGAAACCAAGATCTTGGGCCAGGAGAGATGCTCAGTGGGTAAGAACAAGTACTGGTTTTATTAAGGAACTAAATCCTGTTTCTAGCATCCATTTCAGGTAGCCTGCAACCACCTATAAACTCTGGATTTAGAGGATCTGATTTCCTTTTCTGATCTCTACAGAGACATAACACGTGAGATCAAACACACACACACACACACGAATATGGATATATATATATATATATATATATATATATATATATATATATATATAT
>NC_034592.1:144316843-144326843 GCF_900095145.1 Mus pahari
GGGAGAGGGAGAGGGAGAGGGAGAGGGAGAGGGGGAGTAAAATATCTCTTGAATTTATAATAACACCTCAGATTCAAGTATGGGAGATCAATGTTGTCTCTTACCTCTTCTTTTTTTCTTCACCAAGATTCTTGGTTCTCAAGTGTAGTATAGAAATTCCCTCCATTACTTGATGGGAGAAGGAACGGAGTTCATGACATTCAAGAGGTAACCAACTTACAAGTCTCAGGAAGTTATTAAACTGGACAAGATTCACAAGACCACTCCCCAAGATTATAGAAGCAGTAAACAACTACTTGAAAAGAAGACTCAACAACCAAGTTTACCTGGAAGAGAGGCCTTAACCATCTGAGCTGCTTTCAAGTGTTGCAGAGAGCTCCAGAATTGCACCCTTAGGGAGTCTTCACCCAGATTGGAGTGAGGACTTTTCAGGGAAGCAGTTGCCTCTGAGTCACCCATATATCTCCAAGTAATCCCAATAAACTAACTGATTCACTGACATGACCTACACATCTCTGGGATTGACTTGATTGGGCAAATGGGAAATGAAACTATATATACACATACAGAAAAACTAGGATTATGTGGGCCATGCGCTCAGCTGGAGTCACACTAACAGCAACCAGCAAACTCAGTGGGCTTTTTACGTACAATATTAATGAGGTAAGGCTGGTTAGTGAATCTCTTTGGGTGGTCTCTGTAGGAGAGCAATCTCAAATCACACTTATCCAGGAGGAGGAAGCTATAGTTGATAGTTTCTGCATATAATGGTATTAAATACAGGTCAATCATTCCTGGACACTCATACTTGGATCAGAGGATGGCTTTGTCACTTACATGAGGCTGAGGCATTAGGGTCCTTGAAATGGTCATGGTCAAGGCAAGAATACACATTTACTCAGGACTTCATCTGCTCCCCATAGGTCACCGAGCTGGACTTTTGTGGGTTTCTTATTTTTGTCTGTCAACATTGCTCTGTCTTGGGTGAATAGATGTTTGTTTATTCATGTCTCCCCAGTGGCAGTCTTACACAATACAACAAGCCTCAAAAAGAATACCACATTTTCATCCATTTTGATATGCCCAGTTGTACTCGCTGGTTTTGTGTGTCAAATTGACAAAAGCCAGAGTCATCAGAGAGAAAGGAGCTTCAGTTGAGGAAATGAGCCATGAGCTTGAGCTGTAAGGCATTTTCTCAATAGTGATCAATGGAGGAGAACCCAGCCAATGGTGGGTGGAGCCATCCTGAGTACTTGGTCCAAGGTTCTATAAGAAACCAGGCTGAACAAAGCCATATGAGGCTAGCCAGTAAGTAGTACCCATGACCTCTGTATCAGCTCCTGTTTCCAGGTTCCGACCCTGCTTGAGTTCCTGTCCTGACTTTTTCCAGTGATGGATTTTATGACCTGAAACTTTAAACTGAATTTACTTTTTCCTCTCTGACTTGCTTTTTTGGTCGTGGTGGGTTTTTTGGCAGCATTAGAATCCCTAACCAAGGCACCACTCTTCCAATGTCAGTAACAACACTAGCACTATCAGCGCCACTCTCCCTAATAATTGTGCTGAGTCTACATTTGCAGAGCATATGACCGTCTAATACTGTCTTTACTGGCGCTTACTGGCCTCTCTCTAATCATGTTGGTTGACTCAAACTTACTCATGAGTAGATTCTTCAAGAAGGACCCTTGAGAATAATCTTGAATATTTTTTTGCATGTAGAAAGCAATTTATTTGCAAGTGTGTGCTTGAAAGTTGTTTTTTGTGTATAAAAGCTTAGATCATATTATCTTTGAGTTTTATCATTTCTCTGCTTTCTTCTCTCTACATAGCATTACAGTCAAAAGTCTGATAATAATTTCATTTTTCTTTTATATATGACTAAGGCATTTTTCCTGTAAATATGAAACAATTTTTATCATAAGTTACAAAAATGTTGCTGAAATATGCCCCAGCATTAGTTGTTTTAGATAAATGTTCTCAGATAGGAATGCTGTCATTTCTTTGTTTTAAAATTTAGTTTTATATGACATACAACAATATATTCCAGTATAAACTGGTTTTAAACCCTACTTGGTCCTTCCTCTTCCCAAAGAGTTCTTCTTTTGCATTCCTTGTATGAGTGAGTACTTTTATGTGTGTGTATCATGTGCATGTGTATACATATGTGTATGTGTGTATTTATCATGCACACACATACATATACATTATTAACTCTGTGTACTTTTAAAATCTTCATATGCTAAAATATTAGGTATTTTCTAATTCTTGGCCTCTGCCAACCCCTTTAGACATCTTCCTTCCCCTTATAATCTATAGTATCCTCCATTTTTATCATTTTATTGATTTTTTTTCAAGAAGTATCCTTGAATTATATAATTGTGGGTGGTAGAGGGGTGTATGCATGTGTTTACATCGGTTTGGGTATGCATAGAGGTCTATGTAAAGTGTCTTTATCAGTATACACCTTATTTTTGGGACACTGCCTCTCATTGAACCAGTAGCTTACTGTTGTCTAGACCAGCAGACCAGGAAACCTCAAGGATCCTTCTCCTTCTATCTAACAAGTGCCAGGACTATAGTCAAGTATTGTCATGTCTGGCTCTTTAAATGAGTGCTGGGGATTGAACTCAGGTCCTCACATTTACACAGTAAATGCTCTTAACCACAGAGTCATCCCCTTACGCCATTGGACATTTTGGTATCTTTGCCTTTGCTTTGGGTGCCTTCCTTGAGGATGCTGGGTTAGCTATGGTGGTCTTCTTAGCTTGCTTTCCAACTTCTTCATCATCTCCTGATTTTAGTCCAGTTCCTTTTGTGGTACTTCTCTCTCTTCCAGCTTTCTCCAGGTGCCACTGTTTGTGTTCATTTGCTCTGTGTTGCTTCCAGCTCATTCTTCATTTCTGAGAAATGTTTTCTTAGGCTTGCAGTTATTTCCTGAGTCCTTTGGCTTCAACCCAAAACTTTCTAATTCTTAGTTTTGTTGTTCTTCCATGTCTCATTCCTGGATGTCTTTAACAGTGTTGGGCAGGGCATCACTGGTTTCATCTGACTCGTAGAAATATCTGTCTGACACAGTTTTACTATCTGACGTCATGTATTTCTTTTTGTTGAGACTCACCTCTAATTTCAGTCATCTTATATCCCTTTTTACATGGCATTCATTCTCCTAAACACTAAGAAGAGAACATGATCTGAAATGTAATTAGCAACTTTCCAGCACTCTTCCTTGTTCTTTCTGCATGGCTTCCACAGACATGCCGGCTTCCTCTCTGACTCCCCAGCTTTTTCTGCTCACACTTTTACCTACACACTTCCAATCTCTGGTCACTACTGTTTCTGTGCTACTCAGTTTATGTCGTTTTAGCATTTGCTCCTGAATGGGGGCTTTGACTGGTTAATTTTGAGAGTTGTGGGTTCTAGATGGTTTTGTTATCATTCACTATTGTCATGGGCAAGATCTCTCTCAGTGGTAACCCTTATTTTCAAACTGTTCTGGAACTCATGACTGTCCCATGTCATCCTCTCAAGTGATGGAATTATAGACATGCACCATCATTCTGCCTTGAACTTGTTTTCTGTGTTGTCAGTGGGGATACATAGGTTCTTCTTCCCAAGTCCGTAAGATGCCTCGCTGCTAACCTGTCCTCTCTACACACTCCCGATACTGCTCAGACTCCAGATCCATGGATCTCTTTATAACTGAACCCTCTTTATTGAAAAGGATCTGGTCCTTTTCATCTGGAAATACAATGTAGTTTTCTTTTAAATCCCAAGGCTTTTGTTTGTGTATCTCAGAGATGGCCCTCTGGCTCTCAATGGTTAAATCCTACCTCAATACTTTTATTTGAGGGAGACAGTGCGCACTCTGGGTTACTTTCTGTTTTCTTTCTTTCTTTCTTTCTTTCTTTCTTTCTTTCTTTCTTTCTTTCTTTCTTCCTCCCTCCCCCTCTCTCTTTCTTTTCCTTCCTTCCTTCCTTCCTTCCTTCCTTCCTTCCTTCCTTATTTAGTTTGCTTGGAGATAATTTTGGGAAATTGAAACTAAATCACTAATGACATTATCCATAAAAAGTATTTACTTAAAACATTTTGTGCACCATCTCTGATAATGGCTGAGTTTAAGAGAAGGACAGAGTTGTGCAGTATGGGTACTGGTAAGCCTGGAATTGCTTCTTTATCTCATTTTGCTATTCTGCTTGTTCCTCAACTTTTATGCAATTTTCCAATCATCTCCCTCAATGCCTCTTTCTTCTTTGGGAAACTAATCTAAATAACCCTGTTTAATATTGTACTACATGCGCTTCATTTAAAGCCCAAATATTATCAATACATTGCAAACAAGTCAAGAATCTTAGACATTTTAAATGTAATTAATTCTCTCCCACTTTACCTGCATATTATTACCAGTAATTTCACTTCTTTTCCTCCACATGCATATACCCAGTTACAAATTACTGTATTTTTCACACAGTATATTGAAATTCACATTGTCTGTCACAGTTTCTTTGCTCACCATCATGTCTGTCTGTGTGTTAGATTAGCTCTCTCCCATTCAGTCATCCTGCGAATCTGTTACAGTGATGGGTTCTTGGAAGTCACTTCTTGTGTTTTTATTGTTCAGACTGTTTCCTCTCACCCATATGCTCCTCTGCATATCCATGCGAAGGCTTGCTGTTGTGCCTGCTCTTTCTGCAGCTTGTTTGCTGTTTCCCGGCATTCACTGCTGAAACTGACTCTGATCTGGATTGGTGATTCCACAGCAAAGTGTAGTTTTCCAATCTGTTCTTGAAGATTCTTGGGATGCATTGAGTTTTTCTATAGTAAGTGTAGGCATCTTTTGGGTATTTCTAATTCATCCTACTTCAGAATCAACTGGGCTTCTTGAATTCAGAAATACTGTCTTCTATAAGTTCAAGGAAATCCTTGGCCACATTCCTTTCACTATTGCTCCTCTCTTGTAGTCCCTTTCTCCTTTCTATTTGTGTCTCCCTGAGCATATTCAGTGTTTATTCGATGCTGTGCATGGGACTGAGTAGATGGCTCAGCGGCTAAGAGAGTATACTATGCCTGGAGAGTATATGAGTGTGCTTCCCAACACCCATGTCAGACAGTTCACACCCATTGCTCCTGCTCCAGGCCATCTGACACCCTCTTTGGAGCTCCACAGTTATTCTGCGCTCACATGCACAAACCCACTACAAACACATATATACACATTGCTAAGAATAATATATTTTTAAGGATGAATTTTGAATTTCACTTCAGTAGTTATTAATAGTCTTCTTGTATGTATCTCCATCCTTCCATTTTCATGTCTACTAAGTTAATAATTTCTTAGCTCTTATATGTGATTCCTTTAAAAATATCTTATTAACACTAGGTCTATCATTTCATCTTTCTTCTTTATTTAAATTAAAGTATATTTGCCTGTTTGGTAGTTCACTTGGGATATTTCACTTAAAGTGAATACATTGTACTGGTGGTGGAACTGTCATCTTATAGCCCCTGTTTTCTGTTCCCTTAGTTCTCCAGTCTCTGCTCTTTTTTTATTTGTCCTCTGAATATCTCCTTTATTACCTTGGCATAATTATTCACTTTAAAAGTACACTTGCCATTTTCTACCATTTATAAGATTGGGTAATTGCTTCAGGGATTTTTTTTTAAATATATGATTTTCAGAATTGATCACAGTGGAAATAAATTGAACAGTTTCTGTAATTATAATTCCAACACTTGTGGATCTTTTTTTGAATGGAGAAGCTATAACAACAAGAAAAACAAAACAAAACAAAACAGGAGCTAGAATGTTGAGTCCATTTATCTACTATTGGCTAGAGTTTATTTCCTAATAATTTTACCAAATTTATTCATGGGGACTGCACTTCTGTGGCTATTATAGTCAATACTGCACCTTTCATGTGCAGGTGCATATTTTGATATTACATTGTTCAGATTATTTTTCTCCTTTAGGGAACATAATTATGGACGTGGCAGATTTCCTTTGCCTTCTATATCTATCATTTTTTCTTAAATTATTGTCAATGGTTTTTTATTTCTGTTTCCTGTCCTTGCTGTTATTGAATATTTTTGTGATGTTGGAGCATCTCTAGTTTTCTTTTGTACTGTCCCCAATATGCATGTTCACTAATGTGATGGTTTGATTTTCTATACCTTCTCAGCTCTGAATAAGCTAAACCTGTTTTATTGCCTGCTGAATCGTCATCTATGCTGTGTGCGTGTGCGTGTGCGTGTGCGTGTGCGTGTGTGTGTGTGTGTGTGTGTGTGTGTCTAAAGAGGTAACTGCTTAGCCTTCATTTCAAATTAATGGTGATAAATTTGGCCCCAGCTTTCATTTCATCTACAGAATATTTCCCAGTCAGCTTTTGTCTTCCATGCATTTTCTCCTCAATTTTATTGTATTGTCCTGTGTAGGACCTGTATCTGTTTCTTTAATTATTATTATTATCACTAACCATCAAGTACAGTTCTATTTGCATTAACTGCTGATGGTTGTATTAGAAGTATTGTAGGAATGTACTCTAAGCTTGTAAAAATCTCCTGCTTCATAACAAAATCCCTTGTGATATAAAATACTGACTGTCTATGTAAGTTATTTTATCCAGCATAGGTCAATGCCATAAGACTCAATCCCTTCCACAGTCCTTGGGCATGAACTCTGTAGCCAGTTCCACAACACCCAGAGGAAGCTCCACTTCCAGGTTTTCTAACACACCCAGGATTCCAGGATCCCAGGATCCCAGGGGCTTGGTCACACCAGAATTTCAGGGTCCCAGAGGCAGCTTTACTCCCAGGAATTCTGACAAACCCAGGATCTCAGGATCACAGGATCACAGAGACAACTGGACTCTGAGGAGTTCTGACACAACCAGGATCACAGGAAGGACAGGCTCCAGTCAGATATAGCGAGGACAGGTAGCACTATCAAGAACCAGGTGGCAGGAGGCAAGGGTAAGAACATAAGCAACAGAAGCCAAGGTTACTTGGCATCATCAGAACCCAATTCTCCCAACATAGCAAGTCCTGGATACACCATCACACCGGAAAAGCAAGATTCAGATCTAAAATCACTTCTCATGATGATGATAGAGGACATTAAGAAGGACATAAATAACTCCCTTAAAGAAATACAGGAAAACACAGGTAAACAGCTAAAGACCCTTAAAGAGGAAACACAAAAATCCCTTAAAGAAAATTACAATTTTGTGATTACGAGAAAACACAATCAAATAGGTAAAGGAAATGAACAAAATCATCCAAGATCTAAAAATGGAAATAGAAACAATAAAGAAATCACAAAGGGAGACAACCCTGGAGTTAGAAAACCTAGGAAAGAGATCAGGAGTCATAGATGCAAGCATCACCAACAGAATACAAGAGATAGAAGTGAGAGTCTCAGGTACAAAAGATACCATAAAAAACATTGATACATCAGTCAAGGAAAATGCAAAATGGAAAAAGCTCCTAACCCCAAACATCCAGGAAATCTAGGACACAATGAGAAGACCAAACCTAAGGATCATAGGTATAGAACAGAGTGAAGATTCTCAACTTAAAGGGCCAGTACATATCTTCAACAAAATTATAGAAGAAAACTTCCCTAACATAAAGAANGAGATACCCATAAACATACAAGAGGCCTACAGAACTCCAAATAGACTGGACCAATCACATAATAATCAAAACACCAAATACACTAAACAAAGAAAGAATATTAAAAGCAGTAAGGGAAAAAGGTCAAGTAACATATAAAGGCAGACTTATCAGAATTACACCAGACTTCTCACCAGAGACTATGAAAGCTAGAAGATCCTGGGCAGATGTCATACAGACCTTAAGAGAACACAAATGTCAGCCCAGGCTACTATGCCTAGCAAAATTCTCAATTAGCATATACTGAGAAAACAAGATATTCCATGAAAAAAAAACACATTTATACAATATCTTTCCACAAATTCAGTCCTATAAAGGATAATAGATAGAAAACACCAACACAAGGAGGGAAGCTATACCCTAGAAAAAGCAAGAAAGTAATCTTTCAACAAACCCAAAAGAAGATAGCCACACAAACATAATTCCACCTCTAACAACAAAAATAACAGTTAGTAACAATCACTTTTCCTTAATATCTCTTAACATTATTGGACTCAACTCCCCAATAGAAAGACATAGACTAGCAGACTGGATACGTAATCAGGACTCAGCATTTTGCTGCATACAGGAAATGCAGCTCAATGACAAAGACAGAGACTACCTCAGAGTAAAAGGACTACCTCAGTATTCATTCTAATACTGAATAAAATTGGCTCAATAGAAACAGATGTGTAAAAGTTGGGGTCATAGACAGATGCACTTAGCACTTAAAATGAGCAGAATGCATAGAAACAGACAATTATTTAGGACTAATTGGTTATTCTGGTTTTTCTGTTGTTCCATATCAAATTGAGGATTTTCTTTCTATTTATGTGAAGAATGAGATGAGGATGTTGATTGTGATTTTATTAAATCTGTAAATTGTTTTGGTAGGAAGGTCTTTTATCACAATATTAATTTTACAAAGCCATAAGCTTGGGAGGTCTTCAAATTCTCATGTTTCCTAATCCCCTTTTTCACACATTTAAAGTTTTCATTGTAGAGGGTTTTTTTTTTAACCTCTTTTGTTACATATATTCTAAATTTTTTATTTTATTTGAGAAACTGGTAAGAGGAGCATGTCCATGGTCCTTTCTCAGCATGCTTGTTACTCATATGCATTAAGACTGGTAAGTTTTGTAAGTCAATCATGTATCATAACACTTTGCTGAAATTATTGACAATTTCTACATTTTTTCTACTCAAATTTTGGGAACATTGGGTATAAGGTAATATAATCTACAATTAAAAATAATTTGACTTAATATTTTCCCATTTGTATCCCTTCTCTTGTCTTATTGCTCCAGCTAATGCTTCAATCACATTACGGATGAGCAGTAGGTATAGTGGGCAGTCCTATTCCACTCCTGATTTTAATGAGGCTTATTAAGGTTTTTGTTAATTTAAGATGATATTATCCATGAGTTTTTCACACATAACTTTATTAAGTTGGAATGTTTTCTACAGTCCTACTTGTTCTAGCACTTTTACTAAGAATGCACATTTAATCTTTTACTTTTTTGCTTCCATTGAGATGATCATGCGATTCCTGTATTTTTTGTCTATGTATTTGGTTTATTACATTTATTTCTCATATGTGTTAAAAAATAAAAAAATAAAATCAATGGAAAAAAAAACCTCAATCTTTTTTACCCTGAAACTTATAGCAGTCTGACTCTTTGGCTCTTTATTCAATCAACCCATTAATTTTCTGTTATGCCAAATTGTATGAAAGTGCTTTTCAATTCCTATGTGGCCTCTGAAACCAACCTTATAGGTCTTGCCTTCTCAGGGTAAAATACCATTCTTGTAATCTGTCCTGCTGAAATCATTAGGGTCTACGGCCATAGTGGTCTTCTTTCGTCTCTTGACCATACCCTTACTGTGAGCACTTCTGCATAGCCATCGTCCAGCACTATATATATATATATATATATATATATATATATATATATATATATATATATATATAGCCTTACCTTAGCACTTTCAATTTCCTTTCTTCTAGTCCTTTCCTTTTTACAGGGTGGTAATTTCAGAGAGCAGAAGGGGGCACAGGGCTTGTTCCTCCAGCAACTCAAAATTAGAAGTCTGTTACTCACCTTTCTTAACAACCTTTGATATGAAAAAATGTTGGCGTCTTTTCACAAGTCTAAGTAGATTGTAGGCTGTCCCCAAAAGAATGTCATTTATAATTAGGTTGTCTGGAATTTGGAATGCGTTTTCCTATAGAAACTAAGTTATAAATGGTGGTTGGCAACAAAGCCAAGCTTTTCAGTAGGCTGTTTAGCTGGATACATTGTGCTAATAGCATTATTCTGGCTTCCCAGAGCTACCATTTATTAAGTTATTT
>NC_034592.1:144331602-144332465 GCF_900095145.1 Mus pahari
ATGGTTACCTGATCTTTGACAAAGGAGCTAAAACTATCCAGTGGAAAAAAGACAGCATTTTCAACAAATAGTGCTGGCACAACTGGGTGTTAGCATGCAGAAGAATACGAATTGATCCATTCTTATCTCCTTGTAAAAAGTTCAAGCCTAAGTGGATGAAAGAACTCTACATTAAAACCAGAGACACTGAAATATATAGAAGAGAAAGTGGGGAAAAGCCTTGAAGAAATGAGTACAGGGGAAAAATTCCTTAACAGAACAGCAATGGCCTGTGCTGTAAGATCAAGAATCAACAAAAGGGACCTCATAAAATTGCAAAGCTTCTGTAAGTCAAAAGATACAGTTAATAGTACATAGAGGCCACCAACAGATTGGGAAAGAATTTTTACCAAGCCTAAATCTGATAGGGGAATAATATCCAATACATACAAAGAACTCAAGAAGCTGAACTCCAAAAATTCAAATAACCCCATNAAAAAATGGGGTACAGAGCCAAACAAAGAATTCTCAACTGAGGAGTACCGAAGGGCTGAGAAGTACTTGAAAAAATGTTCAACATCCTTAATCATCAGGGAAATGCAAATCAAAACAACCGTGAGATTTTTACCTCATACCAGTCAGAATAGCTAAGATCAAAAATTCAGGGGACAGCAGATGCTGGCAAGGATGTGGAGAAAGAGGAACACTCCCCTCCATTGCTGGTGGGATTGCAAGCTTGTACAACCACTCTGGAAATCAGTCTGGCGGTTCCTCAGAAAACTGGACATAGTATTACCGGAANATCCAGCAATACCTCTTCTAGGTATATACCCAGAATATGTTCCAACTGGTAATAAGGGCACATGCTCCACTATGTTCATAGC
>NC_034592.1:144333086-144364698 GCF_900095145.1 Mus pahari
AGGGCATAGGGGACATTCGGGATAGCATTTGAAATGTAAATGAAGAAAATATCTAATAACATTAGTTAAAAAAAAAGAAAGGCAGCATTTATAAATTGATTATTACTTTTACTTAGGAATAGCAGATATCCCTGGCTCACTGGGGAGGATGTTAGCAAAGTTTTCAGTAGCTTGTACTGAACACTCAGCAAATATAGACTGACTTCCAGGCCCTTTGGCTTCTGCCACAGAAGTTTCATTTTAGGATATATCCAACCATGCAAGCAAGTGTCTCTCACTGGATTCCAGACTATGGGTCAATGCAGAAAGGAAGACCATATACAGAAGCAAAGGCTCTTAGCCTCAGGAGTGGGCGGATATATGTATACCCCCTCTAAGACGACAGTATTTATAGTAGGTATATTGTGATGCCTTCCATGGTCCTTCTGCTCAGCCTCAGCCCTCATGGAGACCAGCCCTCCAATGGTACTTCAAAGGAAATGGAGACAAAAAGGGGGAGAGTGAATTCAGTCAAGCATGTTCTATCTGCTGAGCAGCAATGGACTCAGGTTGATGTGACACATAGCCTCTCATTGTGGATGACATGACAGGTAATGTATATCTTGGTTTGGGGAAAGATAAGGCTAGGAGAAAGTGATGTTGCTTAACAGTATGATCACCTGTCTATGTGTTGCCTGAGCATAAAAAATCAAATCCCCTGTTGCAAATCTTTGGAGGATGTGGATAGTGTGGTTATAGAACTAGGTACCATGGATTCATGGTCTTAGGTATAAATTCATTACATTCTGTAAGTCTTAGCCTCCATCTCTACAGATCCTACTTTATGTGATGACTTGTGAGGTTAATATAGGAGGTACAAATGTTCAGCCCATAGTAGGACTTCAAGGATGATGCAATTGCAGAAACCCTCTCAGGACCACATGTGTCATGTCCAGATCCATATTAAATGAAAGAATGCCTCAAAGCAGGGTGTTTATTTCTTTCCATCCTACCTGCCTGGATTAGGTTACGACTGGCTCTAAGTTACTTCATATTGTATAGAAGGCTGCTTTGTTTCAATTTTTCCCAGATTGAGCCACGGTGTGGGAGAATGTTTTACAAGCAGCCAGTGATTCCATTTTGAGGATGGAGGGTGACTGAGTACCTGGACTGACCTGTAACAAAAATCATCTGTCCAGAACCATCCATGCAACACAGGCAGATAAACGACTACTCCTGGGAATAGAAAGAGAGTTATCCCATAAAGTTAGGGTGAATCAAGACTGTAAGGCTCCAGGAGCATATTAAATTATACCAGAGAAACCAGATGCAACTACTTATCAGACACACTAGGCTGACGAAAAAGTATAACTTCCTCCCTTTGACCCCATAAAGAGGTAGACACCCATGACTGTGATGACAACAGCCTCCGTAATGATCTGTCATCTGGTATCTGGTATGTGCCAACAGGCAGAGAACTCCAGACAGTTCTAGGCACAGAGATCCCTGCTGTTGACACAGCTTAGTCAACAGCTTAGTCAACACATCCTCTTGCTGTCTGTCAGTCCACCTGAACATTGCATCCTGGAATGGTCCTGCTCTTTTTCTTCATGGCTAAACTTATCCCTGCACCTTCACTCCCCACTGTCATTCCACAATATTCTCTATTATCTGACAGAAGAGCAGCCATCTCTATTCTGAAGATGGTTTGGGTTCTATACCTTCCCAATATAAACTTCACTTACATTTCTACCAGCCCATGACTGAAGCCTCTTAAGACTCTGATGCAGCCTTGGTAACCTTTTTAAAAATCTATTCTATACCAGACAGGCAGACATACAAACAAACGATAGATGTACTGCATGATATACACATATTCCATTTACTTCTCACATATTTTGGGTCCTTTTGCAAATGGAAGATGAAAGTTAATATTACTAATTAAGACTGGAATACGAGGACCTGGGAGCTTGTTGGCTGAGTTATAAAGGAGAAGTAGGACTATTGGGTAAACAGTTGCCTTTAAAATCGCAGCACCTTGTGATTGATATTCAGTATGTTCTTATGTTGTAGGAAGACACAGCATGTTCACAGCATGTTCATCTATGTTTATAGAACAACAGTGCTCATGAAATCACTAATCTCCCTGACCAATTCATCCAAACTTCTAATGCAAGATTCTAATAGGTTCTTACTCTTAGCAAGTGATGGGCTCCAGATAAAGACTGAGCCTTTTCAAGGCAAAGCCAGTGCAAGTATGCAGAAATGAGCTCCACCTACAATGATGTAGGACTCCTAGTGGTTAGATAAAAGCCAGCCTTCCTTAGGAATTTGTGAAACCAACTCACGTCTACCAAAAGGAGTCATTTTCTTTACCTCCAACAAAAGGGACATAAGGCTTACCAATTAACATATGCCTGTGATATATATCAGCACAAACAAGTCTATAGTACAGTCCCTACTCATAAGCACTTATATGTTTCAAAGCCTCTATGCTAGTCTCTTGGACTTTCCCGTCCCCTAGCTTCTTACTCTCCCAGGCCCCTGCTACTCTACTACACAGTCTCTATTATAACTGTCTCCTGCTATTCTGTCCTCTCTGCCACATAGCCCTGGTTATGTCCCTTCTGCTGACCATGCTCAATGCACTTCTTTCTCTGCTGTCAACTCTTCCAGAGGCCTCTGGCTGTTGTCTCTCAAACATCCACAGTAAAAATCTTCACACACCATGGAGCAGTCACGTCGTCAGTTTTTATCAGTTTATACAATACCTTTTCCTCAGCATAGATCTACAGTGTACAGGGGAGTGGTCCTTCCCCCAGGAAGAGACCTCACTGAGCTCCAGAGCCAGTTGGCAAGTCAGTGAACAATGCCTCCAAATCCCCCTCTTAACTCAGGGAGAGGTGCAGGAATCCAGCAGCTCCTTTTAATGCAACTGGATTAATTGCCTGCTCAGAAAACAGCTCGATTCTAAATGATCCTAAATGGCCTGTAATACCTGTAATCTTCCCTCTGCCACGTTGCCTTGCCACATTACTGAAGCAGAGCTGGTTCTGGGAGCCGGTTTGCTCAGTAAACAGCAGGCAGCCTTGCGGGAGGCCAAGGAAATCAGGCTCAGTTCCAAGCGAAGGCTAAGAAATTGATGAAAACGCCACTGGCCTATTCACCAGCCTAATTTGATTCCAGAAAAATCAAGTGGAGGAATTTTCGGATGGGCTGTTCCACCAAGTCAGTGTTCCTCTGTAGACGTGAATAATCAAACCCGGCCATGCTGCCAGCTCCCAGCCTTGGTGCTTTCTTGGACAGACTCTGAAGTGCCCCTTCTGGAATCCTGCTCATCTTTCTTGAAGGCCCGAGAGGGAGCTGATAGGACTCCCAGATGCCTTTTAGTTGGTTGCCAAACTGGGAAGTAAGAGAGGAGGTAGCCTGGCCCAGGGAAAGCAGTGTGCTGTGGCTCTGGGTGGGTTTGATAGGTGAATGGGATTTGATGGTAGTGGTCCTGGCTTTCCTGTTTGTAAAATATGATGGCTCCCATTAGGTCACGGTGAGGATTCAAGAACAAGTGTCCACTCTGCTCATTCCTTCCATCCTCGTGTCATTGTTTGCACACTGGTAGGTTCACAGGCCTCTTCGAATCCTTCTATCACTGAGGTGATCATTCTTGACATTGTGAGTGTAATAAATGCCATACCAAGGAGCAGTCAAGCTGCCTCCTCTCATCTGACTGAAGCTGGAAGTTGGGTCAAGCCACATTCTACTCAATGATCTTTGTGGACATCCTTGTTTTCTCTGTGCATGGGTTTATAGTCTCATAGAATGCCAAAGGGCAGGCCACCTGACTGGGGAGACAGTAGGAAAAGGGTAGGCCAGATCTCACCTGGAAAAAAGATGGGGAGGCCGACGTTTTCAACAATTCTCCATAGGACAAAAAAAGAGACTCTGTTAGAAACTCTCTGCCTTACTCCTTGACCCTGCCTGTGCTAGGAAGCTTTGATACACCAGTGTCTAGCCTGAGGATTCTTTTGAAGCTTTGGCAAGTAGATATTAGAAAGAGAGGGGTTGAAAGTGGAAGGAAGGAGGAAGTGGGGTGTGGGAAAGGAAGGGACAGAGAACATGGACTGACCAGGGTGACTATTAAATAAGACTTGTCATATCTTAATCATCAATATCAATGGGGACTTCAATGCCCAAAGCCATGATTGTTCTTATTTTATGAGTGTCATGTGATCAATCTGTTTCAATTGCTTTCTCTATAAAATAGGGCTGACTACCACACCAGAACCATAAGGAAACTGAGAACAGAAATAGTCCAACAGTGATCAATAATTTTTGAGCATTCGGAACAGCTCATACTGTGCTAAATGCTTTGTGTATTTTTTTCTATTTCAGTGAATTCTTCCAGTACATAGGAGAAGTAGCCCCACAGTTAATTCCATCTATGCAAATTGGAAACAGGAAGAAAAAAAAATAATTTAATGAACTTGCCCAAAGTCATAGCACTATTTGCAAGGACTCAGTAAAAATATACATGTAATAGAAACTACATACACTTGGAGAGGCTCCTGTCCCCAGCCAGTTATCAGATTAAGAGAATAGCTTATGAGACTAGGAAGTCCAGACCTCAGAATGGCATGGTAAGTACCCATGTGAGGTTGCATTTATTCTACTGGCATTTCTGTGTGTGCTGGTTTAGTTTGGGGGTCAACTTTACACAAGCTTGGGTCATCCGGGAAGAGGGAACCTCTACTGAACCCAAGTCATTAGACTTGCCCTTACCAGAGTTTTGCCTGGCTGAGCCATTTTGCTGGGCTAGTTTTTCACAACTCTTCGAAATACCATTTCCATACACAAAGATGGCTGTATCTACAAGTCCATTTTGATGAGGGTTACTGTGCTGGTTAGCAGTTTGTCACCTTGACACAACCTAGGGTCACCTGGGAGGAAGGAACCTCATCTGAGGATTTCCTGTAGATACGTCTATGGGGAATTTACGTGATTAATGATTGATATGGGAGGGTCCAGCTCATAATAGGTGCTGCCATCACTGTGCCCAGCTCATAGTAGGTGCTGCTATCCCTGTGCAGGCAGTCTTTGGTTGTATTAAAAAACAAAGCTGAGTGAGCTATGAGGTCAAAGGACAGTAAGCAACATCCCTTTATGGCCTCTTCTTTCAGTTCCTGTCTGGATTTTCCTTCATAATGAACTGTAAGCATTAAGATAAATTCCTGCTCCCCAAGTTGCTTTTGGTCATGGTGTTTATCACAGCAATAGGAAGCAAACGAGGACACCACACCAGGGCCAGGTTTGAAATGTTCTTGATTAGGTCAGGGCTAGAAGCTAGAGACTCAAAATGTATTCTATCCCCACCAGGAGTGGTCAGAACAAATAGCAGGGACTTCTAAGAGTCACTTTATCACCATGGGTGTCAATAACTTATCACCTGTACCTATGTCTCATGTCTCCCATGCTGTTTATCAATAGGAGGCTTATGGGAATGTATTACAATTGGCTAGAATGGTTCTCACAATCTCTCGGAGAATCAAGCTAAATTTCGGGGACAGAGAGGGCTTAAAAAAAAAAAAAAAAAAAAAAGAATAAATACCCTACTCACTAATCTTAATAGTAATGCCATCGAGTAAGTCTTAGTTTACTGAAGTCAAAAGAAGTATTTCCAAGAAATTTAAGGACTCATCCACTGGCAGATGGATGGCAATTTGGAAGCTCTATGTTTGAGCTTAAGGCTATCTACCTGCAACATTATTAACAATAATTTTTATGCCACCTTCTGTTCTAACACATCCCTGGGTAGCCTCAGCATGCCTGTCAGTGATACTTTCATTCCCAGGTGTAAGCGCTTTGCCATTTCTCAAGGCTATGCATATTTTATGAACATTCAGGGCTCCTGATTATATACCTATAAAGTGATAATAACAATCCACAGACTGAGTATGTACAGAAAGTGTCTATTAAAATACTTATTAATTGGGCAGATGAAATAATTCTTATAAGATTAAGTGTTGATAATGATGCTGAAAAGCTATTGGAATGGCTCAGTGGGTGACGTTCTTGGCAAGTAAGCATGAGGACCTGAGTCTGAAACCACTGAACCCATCTAAGTCCAGGCATGGGTTTATAGATCTATAAACCCAGTGCTCCTATAGTAAGAAGAGGATGGAAGACAGTAGATTCCCCCAGAATCTTAGGGGCCAGATATCCTTGTGTGCATAGTGGCAGATGGTAAAGAAACCCTACATCTTAAATGAGGTGAAAGATAAAGACCCACATCTGAGGTTGTCCTCTAAATACTTCCTATGCAAGAATGAGTGGCAGGGACAGAGAAGGGAAGAGGTATGTATGGTCTTTCAGATAAATCTCATGTTCCCTGCTGGTAGAAATTAACAAGTGACACAAAGACAGGGCTTCCTTTTCAGTAAATGCAAGTGTGTAAGAACCTCCTGACCACAGGCTTCTAATCAGAGAAGCATCTTGCTAATTGCCATTCCTGTGATTACAGAATTAATTAGCCACTCAGAAATATTATATATCAAGTCACATGAGGATGAACTTGGGTCATCACTGGGAACATTACTGCTCAGTGTGGAGTGGAAGGGACAATTGGCTCCAGAGGGAATCCTTATGTTCTTACATATGGCTCTCTTGATCATATTATACTATTAGACAGAGGCAGAAGGACGTTTTGCTTTACACAGCTACTGCATTGAGGGCTCTCAGTGCTTTGTCTCTGCTCACATGGAAGCACATCCTAGACTCCCCCGCCATGAAGCCTTCTCCTGTAGCTTCATCTGTGTCATCCTTGGCCCATGGCTCATCTGCCTGCTCCAGCGGGATTTTTATTGTGCTTTGATAAACTTGTATTCATAAGCCAACCAAAGGTTCAAATGTCACCTATGTTTGCAGTTGTTGCCCATTCTCTCTTTATGCTATATCAGTGCTATGAATGCTCCATGCTGAGAGGGTGGGGTATATTTCTATTTACTGCTGCTAAATGACCATTGTCTATCTACCATTTGGTCCTCTCCAACAGCAATGGGGGCTATTCTCCCTACTGTATTTGTAGATTATCTTGACATTCAGTAAGACCCAGTGTTTTCTGCTCAATGGAATTTATCTCCAGAGCACAGAGTTTGATACACAGCACTATGGTCTAGGCTGGAAGGGGTGGACTTAGGGAACAGCATGCTTATTGTTCTGTCATAGAACCAAGCAAAAGGGATATACAGAATTACTTGCTTTTGCCCAACTTTTACAAAAACAAACAAACAAACAAACAAAAACCCCAACAATCCATGTGCCCCTGACAACATACACAAGATTTCCTATGATAAACATTTTAAGAAATAAATATCTTATTTTTAAATTATGTATCTAGAGTGGGCTACTTGGCATGAGTGAAAGTGGCCACAGGAGCCACAGGCATTGTGTTCCCTGGAACTGGAGTACAGTCAGTTGTGGGCAGGCAGAAGTGGATGCTGGGAATCACACTGAAGTCCTCTTCCAAGAGAAATGCACTCTTGAATCCAGAGCCATTTCTCTAGTTCTTGCTACATACTTTTCCCAGACTCTATCCTGCGTCATGTTACCAACTTATAAACACGTAGAAAAATAGTCACCAGTTTCTCTCTAGCTATTTCAGCTACTGAGCACCTCAGAGATCTCTACTTCCTAAGTCACTCTTTTATCTTCCTCCTCCCTGCCAGGCTTGTCTTAGTCTGGGTCTTGCCAGACTCTCACCAGATGGGGATATCTAGAGAGGCTACAACTACAAGAGATAGCAATCAAAACAAACAAGCAGAACAAAGCAATTGGAAGGGAGTGGAGTATTCAGTGTTAAGACAACTACAAACAGAAAACACCATTACAAACATCCCCAGAGACAGAAGAAAACACTGCAAACCTGTGAACAAAAGGAACCTCCAGAAGACAGTAAAGAGCTCCTGGAAATGAAAAGAACGGTGGTCCATATTAAAAACTCAAACAGAAAAAGAGACAGGGAGCTGAGGACATTTCTCAGCAAAGCAAAGTGAAACACTATCAATATCTGAAAAATGAATGCAGGGGTATTACGGAATCAACCCAAAGTTTCAGAGAAAGAAAAGATAAAACACAGAGGAGAGAATGTTTTACAAATGACGGAATAAAATTTAGAGGTGCTGAGCTAACCTGAATACATAGGTTTACTCTAGCAGTAATTTACAATAGCCATGTTATGGATCAACTTCGGTGTCTAATGCAAGATGAATGCACATAGAAAATACACAATGAATTAATATTCATAAGGAATCACATAGCTTGTAGGATAGTGACTGGACCAGAGATCACCATGTTAAGTAAAAGAGATCTCAGGAAGAAGTCTCATGTGTATAACCTTACAAAAAAAAAAGGAAGCACAAAAGTGGATCACTCAGTGGCTAAAGTGTGAAAGTGTTAGCTGTGCAAATGTGAGGACTTAAGTTCAGAGCCCTTTCACTCCTATGAATAAAAACTGGATATAGCGATGTGTGCCTGTGACTACAGTGCTGAGGGGCAGAGACACAAGAATTCCAGAGGTCACTAGAGATCCTCGGAAAAACAGGGAGATCCAGGTTCAATGAGAGACACAATGTTTCAAAAGAAGAAGATGGAGCAGTGACATGGAAGACAACTCTCTATCAGTCTCTGTCCCGGTAGGCTCGCCTGCACACAGATGTGCGCGTGCGCACACACACACAGACACACACAGACACACACACAGACACACACACAGACACACATACACACAGACACACACACAGACACACATACACACAGACACACACACACATACACACACACACATACACACACACATACACACATACATACACATACACACACATATATACACATACACACACATACACACACATACACACACACACACACACACACACACACACGAAGGTAGACACGAAACACTAAGAGGGAAAATGGGATCGTGGAAGACATATGTGGGCAATAGGAAAAAATATGATCAAAGAACTCTATGTGTGTATGGAACCCAACTACTTTGTATCATTAACATATGCAATTAAAGATGCTAAAAGGAATAAAAAATGTTTTCAAGAACTTCCCTGAACAAGAATTATGAGTGCTACTGGATCTTGCAGCTTATCATCTGCTTGATAGGTATATGCCCAAAAATATACATGCCTTAATGCATAGATATATTAACTTTCAGAACTGGAAAACATTGATAGCAGTCTGGGCAGAGAGGGGGAGCAGGCCATGGCTAGGGATCTTAATTGCTTTACATTTCTTAAAACAAAGGTGGCTGCTGAACTCTGACAACTCTGATGGGAGAGTACCTTCCTGAGAGGAGAGGGCAGCAATTTTCACTGAATCGTCAGTTTGACGTAAGGACTGAGGAAAGAAGGATTCGTGCATTGGCCTCTTGGGCGGCAGGAGTCTCTGAGAAAAGCCAAGAGAACAACAGAAAACACTAACCCAAGATGGAAATGTAGAGCACCCTTGGGTGGAGAGAGAGGGGCAGCCCTGGGTTGATGGACTGTACCAGACCCTGGAAGCTGACAATGAGAACAGAGCAAGCCAGCAACTTGGGGAGGGCTTTCAGTGGGGATAAGCATGAAGAAAAGAGCAACCAGGACATCTGAATATCTGGAGGAGAGCTGTAGATAATTGGCAAAGATCTAGGGCTGAATTAGTAATAAAAACATAAAAATGAAGCAAACAAACCATAAACGCGGCAAATATTAGCTTCAGGGAAAACATAATAGTTGTGCAGAAAGGGAAAATAATCGTAATTTACTGCATGGTTCAGTTTTGAATGGCATTTACATAGTCAAAATATTGAAAACACTGACTGTTGATCTAACCAAAATTAGGATATCACTCTATTGGAAGGAAGAGGATGGTGGGTGGTGATGATGCCCATGGGATGCTTCATGAGGAGAACAGGAAAAGTTAAATTGTCTTCCTCAGTGAGAAGCCAGTAGATAACAGGAAAGAGGATAAATGAGTACCAAGAGAGGTGGCTAATGCACAAATGTGGGGCTGGGGCTTCAACTGCAAGCTACTGGGTGAGGGGGGAGCCCGGCTCTGTACTCACTGTTTAATATAAAGGCTATCTGACCATTTAAACTATGCACAGATATACCTTGAATAAAGATTTCAAAATACAAAGTGAAATTACGTAGTGTAATGTCCCCAGGTTAATTTAAATTTCAAGTGATCATGGTACACTAAACCAAAAAGTTTTATGGGTAAAATGATGAAATATCAAATAACTGTAAAAGGAACATTACGTTGGGTGCAAACAATCTGACATTTTCTTTATATTAGTGTGTTATCAGACCTAGGGCCTTGAGACTACTAGGAAAGTGTCCTGCCATTGAGCTATATTACCAGACTTGAGTTAATGTATATTTAATACTGGATAAAAGTATCTATTATAAATCAGTAAGGAAAACCCATCCAACAGAAAAATTAGCAAAGGAGATTCATTCCAGGGGGAAAATATGAATAACTCAGAAGCATTTAAAAAGAAACTCAAATTAATTTATAGTTCCAGGAATATAAAATGGTATTTCACTAAGAAATACTGTTTTCATGTATAGGTTGCCATAGTTTTAAAACGTGTCTTTGTGGGGACAAATGTAGAGAGAACACACATCCATGGATATTTGTCTAGGAACAGCAATGTGACACAATCCACAAAGAGAAGATAATTTGGCAAATCTATGAAAATTACATCTATAATACCTTGGGACCAATAATTCTGCATCTATTTCCTACAAATATACTCACACATGCATGAAATGATGTTCATATGAACAAATGACTGCAAACAATGTACATGTCTATTAGCAGAACTCTGTTAAACCAACCAAGTCACACATGCAGAGATGGATCTTTCATAGACCTATACAATTTGATGACACAAAAATCCAAAGCAGCCATTAGAAAAGCTCTTGATAAAAGAAGAAGGAGGAGGAGGAGGAGGAGGAGGAGGAGGAGAAGAAGAGCTCTTGATGTAACTGAATAGTTTACAGGATATCTTGACAAGTGAATAAAGCAGGGTTGTGAGAGGTAGATTCACTAACATCTTTGTAAGGCATTTGACTATGATGTTTCCCTATCAAGGCTTGCTTACCAATGAAGGCTCATCAACCCTCCCGTTTCCTTCATTGTAAGACAAGGGAACTGGCTAGCTGATGGATATGCACTGGAGGGAAAGTTACTCTTTCTTATGTATTTTCTGTGGCTTGTATTTTGTATAATCAGAAATATTCTAACTATAATTTTTAATTGACTAAAACTAAGAACTAAAGACTTGTAGAGTAAGCAAAATGCCTATAAAATTAGAAACCACTTTGCTAATATGGTCCTTAATAGAAACTAAAATTACCATTAAGTTACTAGGAGTCTATTCACCTAAGCTATCCCTGACCCTGATATATGTGAATAACTTAAATGTTCAGCTATATATGAGATTCATTTTAGTATGAAAGAATTAAAATACATTTAAAAGACTTTACCTTTTACAATTATATAAGCTTACATATTCTTGACCCATAATGAAATATACTGTGATTTCAATTATAGAAAAGTTGATAATAGTCTTGAGAGAAAATCATGAAATTAATGGACAGAAAACTATTGATAAAGTTCAATCTTTACTCTGAGGAGGGGAGGAGTTTATGTATATGATTATGTATATATGTGTATATACGGAGGCCAAAAAATTACCTTGGGTGTTGGCCCTCAGCTGCCATATATGTTCTTGTTATTGCAGCTGCTGCTGCTCCTGTCACTGTTGTTGTTGTTGTTGTTGTTGTTGTTGTTGTTGTTTTGATTTTTCAAGACAGGGTTTTTTCTGTGTAGGGCCAGCTGTCCTGGAACTCATTTTCTAGAACAAGCTATCCTGGAACTCAAAGATCTGCTTGGATTAAAGGCATGTGCCACCACTCCCAGCTGTTTTTGTCTTTGACTTTTGAGGCAGAGTCCCTTACTGGGAGGTGGAGCTTACCTTTCAGAGTAGCTTAGGCTGGCAGGCCCGTGAACACTAGGCATCTCTGCCTGCCTCATCCCCTCGTTTACGGGATATAAACACACACTACCATACTCAGCTTTTACATGGATTCTGGGTGATCCAAGTCATATCTTTATCCTCGTATAGCAAGCACTTTACATACAGAGTGATCGCCTCAGGCCGTCAACCTATACATTTGATTAGAAATAACACACAACTAAAAATAGAAGATAATATTCTGGACTATTTAAAAGGTATATATACCTAAACCCTTCAATAAAGAGTAAATATCTTTTAGAAAGTTTTAAAATCCATGTTTTAAGATTGGTGAATAAGACATAGATTCTGATTATCCAAGGAAAAAAAAAAACCCAGACTGGATGAGTAAAGTAGCATTCCCTGTGAACTGAATCAGTCTCTTCTGGAGGGCAGCTCCTTCTGACTTAGGAAGTTATAAAAGGAAGCTGTTCAGACTCAGGAAGTTCTAAAGGAAGGTCCATTATGACTGAAGGAGAAATCAACCTAGAAGTCTCTGGGAGTCCCTGAAACTTACCAAGCTAACAAAGCCTTTCTCTCCCCATGGTTATGTGTGAGCAGTATGGATTGCCGAACAGAAAAGACGGTGAGCTCTCGAGTTCCAGTTTACAAGTTATTACCCATGTTAGGGTAGGCTTTCAGTGATGAGCTGCCCTGAGCTATTTATGTTCCTGTAGGCAACCCTTTACCTATTCTCCTGTAAGCAACCCCAGTAACATCATTGTTCACTAACTTGGACTTTAATGGTATAAATACTTTGATGTTTCATTAATTCTCTATCTGAGTTGACTCAATGATAGTTCACATCTTCCCACTGTCACCAAACAGGGATATAGACATTCTCAAAGTTAACATGGTCAATAATAGCAGATAATGCAATCACATATACCAACAAAAGGAAAAAAATTACAGCAGAGTCACAAGCTATTAGAATCAATAAAAGCTTTAGTATGTAACTGTATAAAAAATTAACTCAGAAAAATCAATGGCATTCTTCCACACTATCAATAATCAGGTAAAACACGAATAAAAATTATATATCATACACTCTACAATGACAGTCAAAATTACATGCCTAAGATCTACACGAAGATAACCAAAGCCGTCTATTGGCTAAGGTTAGGGAAATGGCTCAGTGGGAAAAGTACTTGCTGTGTGAGCAATAAAGACCTATGTTTGGATTCCCCAGAACCCATGTAAAGCAAGACCTAGAATTGTGTGCATCTCGAATCCCAGAATTCCTATAGCAAAAGGAGAAGTGGAGACAGGAGAAACCTCAAAAGCTTAGAGAGCAGCCTGCTCTTCATGGGGCTAGACAAAGAGGCCCGATATCAAATAAGACAGACGGCAAGAACTGGCACCTGGAGTTGTTCTTTGACCTCCGCATTCTCATGGTATAACACATGCACCCACACTTACATAAATAAACACACACACAGACACATACACTTCTTTTTCCCTTCTCTCTGCCATATGTGTCTGAGTGTGTGTAGACATACAGATTAGTAAAAATATAAAAGTGAACATAGAAAACAGAGTGCAACTGTGATTTGCATTTTATTGGAAAAGATGCAAGAATGCAGCAAATACATCATTTTTTACAAACCAATTTCATCTGTGAGATCAATGCAAATTTTCTAAAAGTTCCAATGGCAGTCTAATAATTAGAAAAATTAAAATGTATAGGAAGGGATAAAAATTAATAAGTCTCAAAGGTATGAGACTGAGGATTTCTAAACCAATACTGAGACTATGAAGGGATGAGTGGGGTAGATGTAATTCAATGGTAGAGGGAGAGATTGCTACTGAAATATAAAATGTATGATATGATAAAAAGCAAATTATCCATCACTGGTACTTGACAGACAGATGAGTAGGTATGCTGCTAATACTGGCTCCTGAAGAAAAACAAAACACAAAACATAGATTTGTATTAAACGGGAGCAGATATTAAAGCACACAAAAGAAGGCTATAAAATTAATAGAAGAAAATATGGAAGATTATCTTTGTGACTTAAGAGTAGAGAAACTATTATAAACTTGAAGGACAGATGTTATAAAGCACAGAATTGAGGGATTTTATTTTATAAAACTTATAGACTTAACATTCAATAAAATCAAAGACAGATCAGAACAGACACATGTAGCATTTGAACACATCAAAATAATCAATCTAATGATATCAAGAATACCAATGCAAGCTATAAAATATAAAAGTGTCAGGACCCTTCCTCAAAAAAATCAGTCATAAGTTATATAAACAGATAATCAATAAAGAAAAGGAAATAATAGGCTTGGGATTGGTGTTCAAATTCATTAGTAATCAGAGAGATAGAAACTGAAGCAATGGAATTAAAACTGAGCAGGATGAGAAAAAGTCAACAAGCTAGATAATCCTCTCTCAGAGGAGATGTGGGGATGTAGGAGCAGCTAGCTCCAACTGTAGAAGCTCAGACCAGGGCAATCTGTTTGGAAAGCAATTCTCGGTACATAGCTCAATGAAGACAATTGTCATCTATAATCCAGAAATCTGAACCCTGACTTGCAGCCCATAGACATTCTCACAGACCTCCATAAGCAGATATAAGTGAACATGTACCACAAGAGGTAGTATGCCTACCGTGCAGTGTGAGCATCCACCATGGGGAAGAGCTAAGAAATATATATGTCATCATGAAGAGGTTAAAGGTTATGGATAGGATGTTCATACGTAACCCGCACAAGGCTTCCAAAAGTAGCACTGATTTAAAACGGGATGGACCTTAATGAGCTATGGAAGATTCCTTTGTGTGAAATTACAAGATTACGAGGTACATTTCTCACATAAACAAAAGTATAACTAAGTTATGTTTAGGAGGTGGAGAGGGGTGATAGGTTGTTGAAGTTGGCTCTGGTTCTTCCTTCCAGCCTCATGTTCCCAGAAATAAGGCTCAGAATCAAAACATATTAACAAATACTTTGGCCATATAGCTAGGCTCTTCTCTCTGACTAGAATCATAACTTAAGATAATGCATTTATTTTAATATGCATTTTGTCATGTGGCTTGTTACCTGTGCTCAGGTACCATGTGCCCATCTTCTCACATCTTCCTGGGTGGATCATCTGTGCCTGGCTCTATCCCACAATCCTTCCTGCCTCCTTGATGTCCCGCCTTTATTTCCTACCTAAGCCATAGGCCAGAGGCTTCTAAATTGACAGGTGATGCGTCCATACAATACACAAGATATTCTCTCTACAATGTGTCAGTGGATAAAGTACTTACCTTAAAAGCAAGAGGACCCAAGTTTGATCCCCAGCGCTCAGGGAAATGCAAACCAAAAATGACTTTGAGATTCCATCTTATACCTGTCAGACTGGTTGACATCAAAACCACAAGTGAGAGCTCACTCATGCTGGCAAGATGTGGTGGAGCAAGGGGAATACTTCTCTACCGCTGGAGAGAGTGTAAACGTGTACATCCACTTTGGAAGTCTATATGGCTGCTTCTCTGCAAATTGGGAACCAATCTACCTCCAATGCAAAGGACACTCCATCTTATCACAAGAATTTGTTCAATTATGTTCCTAGCAGCTTTATTCAAATTAGCCAGAAACTGAAAACAACCTAGATGTCTCTCAACTGAAGAATGGATAAAAAAAAATGTAGTACATTTACACAATGGAGTATCACTCAGCTATTAAAAACAATGCCATCTTGAAATTTGCAGGCAATTGGATAGAAGTAGAAAACAAAACAAAACAAAAAACCATCCTGAGTGAAGTAACCCAGACTCAGAAAGACAAACATGGCATGTACTCACTTATAAGTGGACATTAGATATAAAGCAACAATCATGCTAGACTCTACAGACCCAGTGGGGCTAAGTAACAAGGAGGGATAAAAGGGTGTGGGGAATGCAAGGATCTCCCTGGGAAGGGGAAATAGAGGAGATTGCACAGGTGAACTTGGAGCTAGTAGGATTGGGAACAGGAAGGATCAAGTGGCAGAGTGAGGATGGGAGAAAATACTGGGAGAAAGGGCTGGAAATGGGTATTTCAGGGGCAAGGTAGAAAGCTAATGCAGTGGAAACTCCATGGAATCTATGTATGTAACCCTAACAAAGACTCCTAGTAACCGGGACAGGGAACCTGAACCAGGCATCTTTTGTAGCCAGGCAACGTCTCAAGTAGTGGGATTGGGACACTAACCCAGCACAAAACCTGCAACCTACAGTTTGTCCCACCTGCAGAATGTTCTGGAAGCACAATTACCATCAAAGAGACCAGAGAGACTTAATCCAGCAACTGATGGAACCAGATAAAGAGTCCCACTGCCAAACATTAGGGAGCTCCCGTCTCCTGCTGAGAAAGGACTGGAAGAACCAGAGGGGTCAGGCACACCATGAGAACCTAGTCCACAGAATCAACTGACCAGTACTCATAGGGGCTAGCAAAGATCAGGTCCTCTTTCAAAAGAAACGCATGATGCCTGAGGAATAACACCCAAGGGTGTCCTATGACCTTCAAACATACCTACATACATGTACACACACACACACACACACACACACACACACACACACAACCAGTACAGAGGGAAGTTAGCTGAGGATACAACTAAAAAGAAAACAGAAAAGTGTCATTTTAGAAATCTGGACCCATGTGTTTAAATGTTGTAATCAGGTCTAGCTTTCAGCTAAATTCCTACACTAGGTTCCAGAAGAAAAGTCAGCTTCATGTTGTCTCCATGGATAAATACTGAAGAACTGCTGTAGAGGTGCCACGTGACATGGCATGTTAGTCTGCCCAGGAAAAACACATCCATTTAGAACAGCCTGTACCACTTCAGAACATGTAAGGAAGGCTGAAGTTTATATAATGTACCGTTTTCAGAAGTGAGCTATACCTGGGGCTTGTGCTTCTAGGTTCAGACATATAGAAAACATTTAAACACCACTGGAAAGGCTCGTGGTACAAGGCTAGGAAAGTCTCAAAGGCAGAGACTCACCCTGATTCATTTCTGTCTCAAGGACCTGTCTCCATTGTTTACTAAATAGATATTTTTTTAAGCTGAGCCAGAAGTGCTTAGACAAAGACAACTTGTTGCGTCATATTAAAAATAGACACAAATGCGGAATGAATTAAGATTTTTACATATTTTGGTGAATTGTGGCTTGGCAGGTATGCAGCTGGAAAATGATAGGAGCATTTATTGACTGAATACCTACCACATGTGTGCAGAGGATACTCCATTTAGTATCCTTTATACTTCCAACCAAGATTACAAAATAAATCTTAGCATCATGGTGTAGCTAGAGAACTGATGCTTCCATATTGGATATTTCCATATCTTCTGCATTCCCTTTGCTTTTGTGCACGCTCACCCTTTTTGTGTGTGTGTGTCACCCCAGGAGACTGCCAATCAACTCCTCAACTTTCATGCCACCTTCAGAGATATGACACCCTTGGGTGTTGCTCCTCGGAGTGTCTCTCTGGACCAATGGGATTCGATGCTATAAACACATCTGGCATTCAGTTAGCGACCTGACCTAGATGTGCAAAAGGTCTCATTTGGGATCACGTTTACATTTTCTTGAAGCAAATGAAGCCAACAAGATGACCACAGAGATAGGAACACAAAGAAAGGGAGAGGAAGAAAACAGGAGAGATGCGACCTGACCTAGATGTGCAAAAGGTCTCATTTGGGATCACGTTTACATTTTCTTGAAGCAAATGAAGCCAACAAGATGACCACAGAGATAGGAACACAAAGAAAGGGAGAGGAAGAAAACAGGAGAGATGCGACCTGACCTAGATGTGCAAAAGGTCTCATTTGGGATCACGTTTACATTTTCTTGAAGCAAATGAAGCCAACAAGATGACCACAGAGATAGGAACACAAAGAAAGGGAGAGGAAGAAAACAGGAGAGATGCGACCTGACCTAGATGTGCAAAAGGTCTCATTTGGGATCACGTTTACATTTTCTTGAAGCAAATGAAGCCAACAAGATGACCACAGAGATAGGAACACAAAGAAAGGGAGAGGAAGAAAACAGGAGAGATGCGCGTTAACTCTTACCCTGAGCTGTGACAGTGTGAGGGGGATAACTAATTGTCAGCCCCACTGGATCTGGAGTTATCTAAGAGATGTGCCTCCGGTATCTGTAAGGATATTCCCTGGAAGGATTAGCTGCCAAGGGAAGACATTCTCCAAGCATAGGTGACATCTCCCAGACAGCTGAGGCCCAGAATAATGTACTCGGAGGAAAAAGCTGGTTTGGGAGTTTGTTTGTTTGTTTGTTTGTTTGCTTGCTTTTTTAAGCCTTTTGGTTTTATGAGCTCTAACTTTTTTTTTTAATTATTAGGTATTTTCTTTATTTACATTTCAAATGTTATCCCCTTTCCTGGTTTCCCCTCTGAAAACCTCCTATCCCCTCCCTGCCCCACCTTGCTTACTAACCCACCCACTCCCACTTCCTGACCCTGGCATTCCCCAATACTGGGGCATAGAACCTTCACAGGACCAAGGGCCTCTCCTCCCATTGATGCCCAATTAGGCCATCCTCTGCTACAGATGCAGCTAGAGCCATGAGTCCCACAATGTGTTTCCTTTGATTGGTGGTTTAGTTCCAGGGAGCTCTGGGGGTACTGATTAGTTCATATTGTTGTTCCTCCTATGGGGGTGCAAACACCTTTAGCACCTTTTAAAATGTATTTCTTTGTATTTTTAATATTATAATTATATTATTTCCCCTTTCCCTTTCCTCCATCCAAACCTCCTGTACCCACCCCTTCCCTATCTTCTTTCAGATTCATGGCCTCTTTTAGTTTAGTTGTTACACATATTTGTATGCATTTATATATTCCTAAATATGTCATTAAAATCTGCTTAGACTGTATAATGTTACTTGTGGGTATGCACATTTTTAGGGCAGACCATTTGCTGTTACACAAAAGCAGTTGGTGTTCTCTTCCCTGGGGAGACTGTTTCTCCCACTCTCAGCACTCCTTAGTTTCCTATAGTTCTCTGTGTAGAGTTGAGGCCCTGTGAGCTTTCCCGTGTCCATACTACCACATCTATTGGTGTCATCTGCATATTGTCTCCTAGAAATGTTCAGGAGTTACACTCAAATTGTCACCAATAAAGCTGCCTAAACGTAACTCTTCACCTTCTGCTTTCTTGCTTTTGCCTCTTGCTGGCAAGTGCGCCTGCCACATCACGGGTTCACTTGTGCTACTATCATTTGCTTACATCAAAACTGAAATTCTCTGATACCATATAAGCCAATCTAATAGATCGGCTTCTAAGCCATAGTTATTATATTGTTTCAGTTCTTTTAGAGAACTCAACTAATATAGCCACAGAATCATTCTTTTTGACTAAGGCTTTTGAGTTGAATTCTATCAACTGAATCCAATGGATTGATGGCCCTTTCAAGCCCCCACAACAGCAGGCCACATGTCTTCCTAATCCAAATCTGAGTCTTCCATCCCAGAGCCCTGCTAACTCTTGTGTGTGTACCTAGCACGTTGCACAGCCCATTTAAAAAGTGCTGCAAAGTGGACTAAAGCTTCAGCCTCCATAGATAGATAGATCTAGGTGGTTTTTTTTCTTAAATAAATTGCCCACCCTAGGTTCCCTGGGATGAAAAAGCAAATCCAGGAAACATTGCTCAAAGTTTTAGTGTGACTAGAAGGAAATGAGAAAGATGTGCTGTATGTCAAACACCTGCTTTGGAAGACATTTCTTAGTAAATACCAGTCTGGTTTGAGCAATGGTTTCGTCACTACAACGAATAAATTGTTGCGCAAGGAAGCTTCCTGGAAGCCATAGAGCACACATAATATGAGCAATGGACCTGGCCACATTCCCCTTGTACCAGCTTATATAGTCTTGCTACCTGCTTAACCCTATGAACTTCAGGGCCTCATCTTTATATGGAGAAGTCTTCACAGCATTGATGTTTGAAGAAAAAAAATTCTCTCTCTCTCTCTCTCTCTCTCTCTCTCTCTCTCTCTCTCTCTCTCTCCCTCTCTATGTCTCTCTCTCTCTGTCTCTCTCTCTCACACACACACACATACACACACAATCTGAAAGACTCTTTGTATGTGGCTGACTCCCCTGAAGAATGCTTTCCTTTATATAAGCTGCATGTCCCATGTTATTTATGCATATTGGACTTTTAAAGGCATTAATCCTGATGTGTTGATTAAAACAGCTGCCTTGTTCCTCTATCATCAAACCCTGAGAAGGACTGAGCCACTCCTACCTCATATGCTTCTCAGTGGGCCCATTCTTTTAGAAATAGTCATCAGGAACACACAAAAAGCAATTTAAATGGCTCATCTTTCCTCTTTTCATCCATAGACAAATTTCAATAATTATCTTAGTCAACCCATTAATTAGTCTAAATTTGCCCAAGCATAATTGATGCTGCCTACACAATTTTCTATAAAAATTTGAAATGGATGGCTAAACAGAGAGGGATTTTTTTTGTTTGTTTGTTTGACTAAGTGCATTTTCCCTTATGTACAATGTTAGTCAATTCTTATCTAGTGTAATAAGCTGGCTTAGGCTACTCCTGTCTGCATCTGTGGTAGGAAGAAGTTTGAATCTCTGAATTTTAATCATGCCTTGACAATTTCTAGTTGGTCCAATTGTGGACTTCTCTTCCATCGTGTTGAGAAGGTCCCTCACTTGTTGAATGATGAGGTTGAGTGATGAGGTTGGGGACTAGCTCTGCCTTCTACAATGTCTCTCTTGCCTTGGCTTTCTTGGACCAAACACTGAATGGACCAGTGTAGCCACCAGCTTAAGTGCTTTGCTCTACTTGACTTTCCACACTAGTTGGTTATTGGGTTTCATCAAGGTCCCATCCCTAATGTCCTGCTCTGCTTTGAAAACACTCTCTAGGATATTCTGGTTCCAGACCTCCATTACCATTTGTGCATGCTGCGATGCTCTTCACGATTCCTGATTAATATCAATACATGACTCAGCATTTCAAATACATAATTTGCACCTAATATGTAGGTCATTCCTCTTAATGTAGTATGTTCATTGCATAAATGATTAAGAGAACAAACATGGAGGAAACTTCACTTACACAAATACTTCAGATTTTCTACTTTTATGATGGAGACCAGAATGAAAGAATAAAGAATAATTCTCAAATCAGGTTTGTGAGAAAGTATAGACACACTTTTTTCTTTTAAATAAACTCTCAACTCTGATCAAGGTAGAGATGATGGCAGCTATAGAAAAGTCATATGTAGAACAGGACAAGGTATCTAGGAAGCAAAGACAAATATAAATCATACTTCAGAATCTAAAGGTGAACTTTTGGAATAATGGGATAATTAATGCTGGTTTACCAAGTGGTATTGTTATCATGGGTTAACTATCTGGGAAAGATGAAGTTATACTGCCAAACAAATGCCAGAGGGAAGGCATTATCAGACACCACAGCTTAGATAAATATATTTTCAAGGGAAACTTTAAAACTATGGTTTCAAAGATAAAACTATTCAAAGTAGGTAAGTTCAAAATATAAGATACACCATTTTTCATCACCACAGACCACTAAGCCATAGCTAAATGGGAAAATAGTTTTCATGTGTATAGGTAACCAAGACAAATGTTATTAATACATAAACATTCTTTATAATCCAGTAAGAAAAACAGATAACTGTCCCCTGGGTAAAATGCTTAAGGGTGGTAAATTTTTACTTCCCAAAACAAAGACACACAGGAAGCAGAAAACATTCAAAATGGTCTGACTTTTCATATCAAAGAATTGAAAATTAAACAATAAAGCTTTAGACCTATGACATTTTCATGGATTAAAATGAAAGCTGCAGGGGCTTCTATTGGGGTAGCGTAGTCTGAGTATCCTTGAATTGTGATCCAACTCATTTTAGAAGTCAGTCTGGCTCTCTATATTTCTTATCTCTGTTTTCTATCTATAGTTCAAACTGTGAATAATTTTTCATTCAGCAGTTCTAACTCTAAGAATATATCTGAAAGAGTCATGAATCCGCATTGATGCCTGTGTAACAATGCTCTCTAAAATGGCACATTAATGGAAAATTGAAAATAACATAAAAATCTAATGGGCGCTTAGCTCAAGTAAAATAACTTTCCCAAAGATTTCCTTAAATCAATCTCTCCTTCCTCATGACATCTCATTTTATCTCCAACCTACACTAATCTGTATTTGCCCATATGTCTCAGTGAACTCACAAGGTCATCAATGGGCTCATCACCCAATCCAAAGCCGGCTCTTAGTCTTGAGTTATCCTGATGCCACAGCATCATTCCAATCATTGAGTCTCTTCTCCAAAGACCTCTTCTGCTTCTCTAGACAGTCATTGCTAGTGCCTTTTGCTTGCTGTTTTTCATTTTCTCATATTACTTGTCTCAGCATAGTTCAGAACGACAAAGGAGACATACAACCTGTGCAATTCTCTTGGACTTGACCTATTCTATCACCACAGCAGTTCTTAAAGCACAGACCCTAGACCAATATATAAGAATATCTTAAATGAGTATCTTCTGGACCAGCTAGAACAGGGAGCTTGCAGTCTATTTTGTGAAGTTATGCAATGATTTTCTACAGTGTGAGACCCACCTCTTGGGGCTCTACCATTATGTCAGTGGTTTTCAACCTGGGTTCATTTGAGCTTTCCAGAGATTTAAGAATTCTCATAATCCAGGTGTGCCAAACCAAGTGAGTTAAAACTTCTTGATATCATCACAGGCATGTGGGTGATTCCAATGTGAAACCAAGGTAAAGTCTGCTCTCTGGGACTCTTAGATGCTTCTTCCAAATTCCCCTCTAAATTAATCCTCACAGGCTTGATAAACAGCTAAATAGAAAATGTTTGCCACACAAGAATGAGGACTTGAATTTTATACCCAGCACCCACATAAAAAGCTGGGTGATGATATATACTGCTAGTGCCAGGGAGGTAGAGATAAAGTGGTCCCTGAAGGTCACTAGCCAGCCAATTGAGTTGAATCAGCAAGGCACAGGTCCCAGTGACAGATGACATATAAATGTGACATATAAGTCCAACACACACACACACACACACACACACACACACACTCACACACACTATTAATTACTTCATTCATTAAAAATATGTCTCTAGTTCCTGGGCTTGGAGTATTGTTCTTTGGAATTAAGAAAGTAGGCCCCATACCTCTGATGATATGATGACCAGATGTCTGTCCCTCACCCCTCTCTCTTTTGTGTGTGTGTGTATGTGTGTGTGTGTGTGTGTACATGCATACAGGCCTTGTACATATACATGATTAGATCTGATTTTTTGATAGACTTGATTTAAACATCACTTTCCAAGAGCGTCCTATGCTAACAATACAGTTTGGTATATCCTTTTATGCATGGACTCCATAGCCTGTGCCTCTCCTTTGTAAAAGTCAATTATATGAAATGTATGATCCAATAATGGACCCCGAGGAATGGTCTGGGTTCCTTCACAGATGTACTGCCAGTGGCTAATACAGTGCTTGTTAATTAGGTGCATGTGGTTATAAAATTAAGACTTATGAAGATTGTCATCTATTTAAAATAAATGTTACTGAAGTTGAAAATTAGGTATCCTAATAAAATGCTTACATATATAGAAAATTATAGAAATATAAACAATATTATATTTATATTATAATAAACATTAAATATGAAAATACACACTATATTTTGCATTTCTGAATTTCTATTTTTTCTAAACTTTCTGCCTTGGATCTATACTTACTTTTGTGTTGAGAATATTTTGTTATCTATATTATAACTAAATTATTAAGCATATCAAAAACAAATTGAAAACGAAGATTGGTATTTATAGCACATGAAGCAATGAGTATCTGTTTATATGTAAAGTTCATCTCACCTACAAATCAGTAAGCAAAAAACAACCAGGACAATTTCTAAAACTGGACAGATGATATAAATAGGCCATTGACATTTAGAAAAGATAGTAAATGATCAATGACATGAACAGCATGATTATTAATTAAGAAAATAACATCTATAATCAAAGGGCTCTCTTTGTTCATTACTGGCCAAGATTTAAAAAAGAAAAATAGAATATTCAATGATGGCATGCATCCACAGACTTTGCATTAGCAATTCAGTTTCTTGGACTTTACCCTGAATAATAAATTAATGATGTAAGACACAGATGTTTCTCCTCATCACACACTTAGCAGTTGTGAACACTTGGGAAAATACTTAAAAAGCTACATTTGGAGGAGATCCACATGACCAAAGATATCATTAGTAGGATTTCAACTTTGTGGTAAGATTGTTAATTTTGATTCTGAAAAACCTTCCTCTGTAGCCAGTAGAAAATGTCTCAATCTTATAAACCACAATGGATTTATATCCTCAAGGGTTAGAAATGCTGGTAGGACAGCTGATGCATGCTGGGAAGCATGTCTAACGTTAGGATATGGGAGTCACTGGTGTAAAGGGGGCAGTGATAGCTTTTGTGTTGGCAAGAGGAATGTCTGCGGTTACCAGAGAATCAAGAGACTGTAATGGGCACTACTGATAGTTTGATAGCTTCTCCCATTCATCTCTGTATGAATGAACATAAGTTCTAAGCCTAGAACTACAGAATATGGGACTCTATGGGCTTCTAGGCAAAATCATAGAGTATAGAACACCCTAGGAACAACCCAGTGTCCATTGTTAGTGAGTGAGTGTACATTCTAAAACCACAGCGCATTTGTCCATCATGTGTGTTTACCCTGTGCCTGGCATCTGGTGGCATACCATAAGTACTTACAAACTCACAGCCAAAGGAGTAAATGAGGACTTGGAAGAATTCTGGAGCAGTACTTAAGTGAGCTATGTAAACGAGGAGATCTTGAAAAATGGAGTGAATATCCCCACAGTTCATAACATAGGGATGAAGTGGGAAAAATTATATAGAGATGAATCATTACATGGTTTCTGTCCCAGTTTTAAGAATCCTGACACATTATTGGGGCCCCATGACCAGGATATGAATTTGGAGTGCTACATGCAAAAGCCAATAATAAATAAATACACAAACCCAATACATACAAACACACACACACACACACACATTCCCACATGCACACCACATACACACATACAAATTTTCTTTCACATGCAGACACATGAACTCCCACATACATGCACATACACCACACCCACATACCCACCCACCCACACACCCCACATACATAGTCACTGTACACAACACATATATACTTTCATACACCCCTACATACATACCACATACATAAATACAAACACAAACATATAAACGCATGTACACATACACTCCACAAACACCATTCTACTTACATAAAACCCTGTGAAGAAGAGCATAAGCAGTTGTAGTCATTGTAAATATTTATTCATTTGTGTGTATATGTGTGTATGTTGAATGTTTTGCCTGCATATGTGTGTGTACCATATGTGTGCTCGGTGCCCTTGGAGGTCAGAAGTGGGTATCAAATCCCCTGGAATTAGAGTTCTAGATGGTTGTGGACCTTCAAATGGGTTCTGGGAACTGAACCTAGGTCCTCTGTAAAAGCAGTAAGTAAGTGTTCTTTATCACTGAGCCCCAACCCCTTCAATCCAGACATCTTGAATCTCAAGGATGACATATCCTGGAAACATTGAATATAATTTCCCTTCACAAAATCGTAGCAAGTTAGATTGCTGCAACAGATTCTATTTGGGTATTCATTAGGAAATCCAGTTTGTGTGACTTGTTCCTGTGACATGTTTCCATGTCACACATTTGCTTTGACATTTTTAGTTCTTCCATTCCTAAAAAATAATGGTTTTCCCCCCAAATCCTTCCTCTGGTTGGGAGTTAATCAATGGCCGCAGAGGAGAAATGAGGAAGACAGCATGCAGAAGAACAACCCTAACGGGCACACTTCTACCTCACAGCGTGTCAAAGTTTGCTTTGCTTGTGCTCATGACTCAGGCATGAGGTGTCCTGGTTTGTATGGAGTTCCTGTATGCCAGACAAGAGCTCCACCACTGAACTCTCCCCCAGAAATGAAATACTTCTGTCTTCCCAAAGAGTTTAGCTGAGGTAGGGGCTCGTTAGAAAATGTTTCTCTCTCCTGTATGGGGCATGCTAGTGGGCAGCCAGACTTGGTCTTCTTGGTCCAGTTCTTTCCAATATAAGCTGCTTATGTTTCCAAGATAAGTCCTGTAATTCCCTTTATTTCTTCCCTAGGCACTAGGATCCCAACACTGGGTAAAGATCCTTGGAGGTAGGCTAAGTTCCATGATCACTTTTTAACCAATGTCCTCTCTCCAACCCCAGTCATGGGGAGTAGAGGTACCTGCACTGACATGCCAGCACATCTCTTTAACAGAGGCCACACTGAATGCAACAAAAGAAATTATGCAATGAAGAGCCACAGAGAGTAGTAAGAGAAGCGAATCTAGGCATTCCTTGTCTACAAAGACCATAAAGCCACTTTATTTAAAATGAGGAAAAGTGTATAAAGCCTGCCTGACATGGGGGCACATACCTGTAACCCCAACATTTGGAGGCGAGCTGGAGGAGTGCAAGTTTGAGGCTAGCCTGTGCCATATATTGAGACAGAAGGACAGAACCTCCTAAATACATGTGGTATATTCAGATCTAAAAACAACTGTTTTCGAAGGAAAAAGAAATCATAATTGTACATGCGCAGTCCTCAAATTCTGTTTATTCATCCTGAAGCCCTTCACCAGCTAACATCCAGGGGAGTCTCCTAAACACCCATTCTTTAAAAATGCAAGCTGTGCGCATTAGTGGAATTTAAAAACAAATAAACAAATAATCTATCAAACAACAACAGTCACTTTCTCCGAGGCTCCCTTAATGTTGTGTCGGCCCTCTACACAAAGCTATTAACACAAAGCACTCTCCGGAGAGCCCACCAATTTCAAGAGGCCAGGGAAGTTTTCTTCTCACCCCTTCATGGAGACCTCACTCCTCTCGCCCCTTCATGGAGACCCCACCACCTCTGACAATGACAGGTGCTTAGTGGCTGCTGAGAAAGCACGTGAGAAGGAATACTTTAAGCTTTCCATGTGCCATTCATTACTATTCTGAAAAAAAAAAAACCAAAATGAAATTATGGAAACACACATTTAGAATGAGAAGCAAAGGACCGTGCAGCCAAGGCAATGACGGGACTCATTAAGCTTCGTTGAAAATGGTAAATTTTTAGACTCGATTGGCTGCTCATCAAACTTAAGCTAGCCAAATTTGTGCTCAATTGTCAATGACAATAATAAAATTAAGGATAGATTGAATGCCGGAAACAGCATTTTATAAAAGCAAAAGGAGATTTTTAAAAGAACTTTTATTAGGGTTCTTTCTATTTTTATATTTCTTAAAACTGACCTCACTCCTTTATAAAAAGAGAAGACCTTAAGTCAATCATTGTCATATTCAAGGATTTGATTTCCACAGACATTTTTGGGAAGTATTATGTCTTTAACAGGAGCTGCCTACCCTGGTACCTTGTCCTAATATTTCATCTACAGAGAATGATAAATTGTTGTCAGCAGACAAGACTGTGGGAGATGACTGACAGGTGAGAGCTCCAATGGGATCGTCAGAACAGCTCAGGGCTTTGCCAGCACAGCATGTGAAAGGGAAAGGAGTCTCAGGCGAAGGATGCCCTCAGTCTGAAGTAGAGGGCTCGACTCTCTGCGCGATACTTGGTACATCACCCACGTTTTCCTCTGCATAAAAGATTGCTTAACCAATCCATTCAAAGAACTTATTCTGCTGTCCCAGGCTTGGAAGATGCCCCTGTTGAAACAGGTGTCTCTGCACCTCTAGGGAGGTGCAGACTGATAGACAATTGGAAAGCTGAGTAAGCAAATCATGTAGGATGATACTGCAACATTGGGATCACATGGAGATCAATTAGGCTGAGACACAGGTAGGTGATACTAATGTCGCTGGCCACTTGTAACTTTGGTTAACACTGTCAGAGGAGTTAAGGTAGTTAGGACATTGTCTCCTTCAACCTCCTTTCCTTCTGTCACAACCTCTTGACACTGCCACTTGACTTGTAAGTCCTCCCTGACAGCTAATACGCCCAACGGATAAGGTTTATCACAAGACTCAGTTTGCCCAATAGAATGTAAGGAGTCATGGCTTACATTGCATTCAAAAAGAACGCTTGTTCACAATAGTGTCTGGGTTTGGTAACTGTATATGGGATGGATCCCCAGGTGGGGCAGTCTCTGGATGGCCTTTCCTTCAGTCTCTGCTCTACACTGTGTCTCTGTATCTCCTCCCATGGGTATTTGTCCCCCCTTCTAAGAAGGACCACAGTATCCACACTTTGCTCTTCCTTCTTCTTGAGCTTCATGTGGTCTGTGAATTGTATCTTGGGTATTCCAAGATTTTGGGCTAATATCCACTTATCAGTGAGTGCATACTATGTGTGTTCTTTTGTGATTCAGTTACCTCACTCAGGATATTTTCTAGTTCTATCCATTTGCCTAAGAATTTCATGAAGTCATTGTATTGAATAGCTGAGCAGTAAATGTACCACATATTCTGTATCCATTCCTCTGCTAAGTTGTTTCCAGCTTCTAGCTATTATAAATAAGGCTGCTATGAACATAGTGGAGCATGTGTTCTTATTACATGTTGGAGCATCTTCTGGTGGATGTCAACAAGTTCTTGCTGACAAGAGCCAGACATAGCTGTCTCCTAAGAAACTCTTCCAGTGCCTGACAAATACAGAAGTGGATGCTCACAGCCAACCATTAGACTGAGCACAGGGTCCCCAATGAAGGAGCTAGAGAAAGGACCCAAGGAGCTGAAGGGGTTTGCAGCCACATACGAGGAACAACAATATGAACCAACCAGTATCCCCAGAGCTCCCAGAGACTAAACCACCAACCAAAGAGTACACATGGAGGTACTCATGGCTCCAGCTGCATATGTAGCATAGGATGGCCTTGTCTGGCATCAATGGGAGGGGAGGCACTTGGTCCTCTGAAGGTTCAATGCCCCAGTATAGGGTAATGCCAGGGACAGGAAGTGGGAGTGGGTGGGTTGGTAAGCAGAAGAAGGGGAGATGATGGGAAACCAAGAAAGGGGATAACATTTGAAATGCAAATAAAGAAAATATCTAATAAAAAAGTTTAAAATAAAGAATGCTTGTCTTCAGCTCAGGCTCTTACACCTTCCATTCACCATGAAAGTGGGACATCCCATTCTGCCACCAGACTCCTTCAATGACAGATAATAGGTCTAGACTCTAGAGTCACAGTCTCCAGGAAGTCCTGCCTAATAGGGGACACAAGCAATAAAAGACATTTCTGTTGTAGGGCTACAATATTATTTTTCTATTGCTATAATAAATCCAGTTAATATAAAGAAGTGTTTCTAAGAAGGTAACAGTTTATCAAAGATGAGGATAAAGGAGATAAGAAGATAAAACTGAGGTCCTGAGAAGTAAGACGATTTTCAAGTTGCTCCAGTATTAAGCAGTAAAGAGTATATTGAAGATTTTCCCCCTGTCTGGGTTGGTTCACAAAATCCTCTCAGGTACCTACCTAGCTCAGATGACAAAAGGCACATTGTGTTTTCATGTGGAAAACCTTTCTCCATTCTCCTCAATAGGTTGCCTCCATATTAACCCAAGTTGTTGAGGCCCTGGATCCTCCCTTGAGACTGAAGATGGGTGTGCCTAGGTCTATAGCTGATTCTTCATTTTCTTTTTCATTCTTTGCATCTCATTCAAATCTTACCAAAAAGCCATGAGACTTTGAAGGATGATGATTACAGAGAGTGTCCATCACAGAAGAGAAAGCTAAGGTCGGTAGCTCAGCAACCCCCTCTGTTTTTACCTAGTATGTGGATGGAGGCTAGTAGTCCAGCCCATAACTCTCTGTATTCAGGAATATCACTATGCTACTAAAGTGGTGTGTGTGTGTGTGTGTGTGTGTGAGAGAGAGAGAGAGAGAGAGAGAGAGAGAGAGAGAGAGAGAGAGAGAGAGAGAGAATATAAGAGAGAGAATATGAGAGGGAGGGGATTGATGGATTAATTCTGGGTGTTCACCAATATGAGAGTGAGTGCCAGTGGAGGCCAGAGGTGAATGTCCCAGATCACACTCCACTTCCATTTTTTGAGATTGTCTTTCAATGCATCTTAAACCCATTGACTGGGTTTGCTAAACTGGCTGGCCAGCAATCACCAGAAACATGTCTGCTTTTGCCTTCCCGGCTCCTGTACTTCTATGCGCTTCCATACCTGGCCTTCTGCATGGATGCTTGACATCCAAGCTCAGGATCTTGCCTCTTGGTAAAGAGGAAAGCACATCGCTGATTGTTCTCCTGCTACAAGTTTTATATATTTGATAATTCAGCCTATTACAACGGGATATGTTGTTACTGCGATTTCACAGGTGAAGAAACTAAAGTTCAGTAACACAAAGTAACTTACCAAAGTCCTCACAACTCATGACTTGGAACAAAGGATTTTTCCTCCGAGAACCTGTGTCTAGCATGGCACCTATTCCCATGCGACTTTCTATGAGGACAAAAATTCATGGCCACAGGCATCTATGCCCTACACACTGTTGTTATGGATGCTCAATAAACATCATTTTCTAATCAGTTCTTCCTTAACTCTGTAATGAAATGAGCAGATGCTAATGTCCAGGGAAAGGGATGGCAGATGCTATGTCTTTATTCAAAACAAGGTAATTTTCCTCTGAGAATGAGACCACTAACCAGTCACACATCTAAAGGTAGCACTAAGCAAAGTATGCGTGTCTCTCTGCCCTGAATGCCAGTTCTTCAAGACACCTTCAGCAGCTCTTTGTAGCATACAGAGAAGCTGGGCATGCACAGCTCCTGCATGAGAAGCTGCATTGGTCTTGACCTCTAGCTTTCAGTGTCTGCTGTGAGTTCACACACACACACACACACACACACACACACACACACACACACACAGCGTCTTTCAGTCATTGACTGAAGTGCACACTTAGCATCTATTTCTCCTCTGTCTGTGATACTAGACAGGAAGGCCTTGGCATGAACAAGCAGAGTTCCTGCTTTCTCCTCTTGTATGTTTGTTTTCAGCAAATTCATTTGTTTTAATGTATTCTTAAATTCTATTATTGTTAAAGCAGGGGCAATATGTAATCCATGAGAGTCAGTAGATTGAAATGTTCCTTTAAACCAGAGGGACCACTCGGATGCTCTTTGATGCCTAACTTGGAGACCCTGTGCTCCCAGAAGTGAGAACAACCTGGCTTCCAAACATCCACACGGATGCTATTCTGTTCCCAGAGAAATGTCAGAGCTGGAACAACCATAATGTAATTGTACTTAGCCTGTTTACTGAACTATCACTCACTGCTCCGCACAGCAATTCCATTTTTAAAGTTCATTGTGCTAGAAAAAAAATATTGTAGCTACTTAATTCGTACTTTCTCAGCCAAGCCAGGTAGGGGGTGAGAAGTTTGTGAAGCTGCGTGAAAAATCCACATTTCAGCAGCATCACAGGCAAAGCTCCCTCCCAGCATCCTACATCCT